>NW_010299069.1:0-8898 GCF_000700745.2 Antrostomus carolinensis | reverse complement strand
TGGCCTCTAGCCAGGGCCAACCCACCACAACTCCCATCCTCTTTCACAGTTAGCCTCTTACAATTATTCCCCAAATACAGATTTCCAGCCACTCACACACCACCACTAGCTGTTCTTACTAACGAAGTCCCCTCAGAAAACATGAAATACAGCAGGGAGCCTCTAATTTGTCCTTGTGTACAACAGCAGATCTGCTGGAGCTGCCGCTATTTCTGCCAGTTTAAGTCTGTGCCAACAGCCCGTGGTGCAGTTTACCTGCACGATGTTAAGGTGTGGAAGAAATGCAGCAGTCGGGTGAGAGCACACTCCATCTCTACCAGGCAGAACACTTTTACAGCTTCAGTAATTGATTGCCTTTGCAACAATCACACACCGCCAGCTTCATTTTTCAGAAAAAAAACAGCAGATTGGAGCAGATGGGAACAGATCAAAACAGATTGCACAGAGCAGCCACAGTCTAACGGTGAACTGGGAATACTGAGCAAATAAGAAGCCCTTGTGCCTCATGTCCGAATTGGAAACAGAGCTCTTTCATCGCAGCTTTGAAGTGCTGGTGTAAATGATCTTATATCTATTCTGACAGCTAATGGCAAACCATCACCCATGCAATAGCTTTACTTGCTGGATAAAATGCTTCAGTTATGACCAGGTCTGCAGATTTGCACAAAGCAGTAGAAGTTGCACAGAGATGGGTGCAGACTTTGCTCACAGAAAGCAAGGAGGTGCAAAGAGAGTGTCTCCTCAAGCCACAGCTGCTCCAGCAGCCCACAGCTCATCCCTCACATGGTCACCAACATTGCAACCCACCAGGTCAGCCACACTCAGCAATGCCATTTCATCCATAACCATCTTTTGATGAACACAGAATGAATTTTCCACTTGGGAATTGTTGATACAGAAAGCAGTTTCGGTAAAGAAAAATTAAACATCTTTAATAATGTTTTCCACATAGATTAAAATATTTTCTAGTACAGTGAAGCAAAATAGGAATCAAGATAAAAACTGTTAAGCAGCCAGTCAATTCAGAATCAGTTCATTTCTATTTTTTACACTGCATAGCTGTTAAGACACTGGCTCTACACTCTTTGCCTTGTATTTCTAAGGAGTTATGAAAATTTCTATTTTAAATCTTCATTTTTGGCTTAATTATATTGATGGAGCATTGCAGTGCAAATAGCAATGATTATCAAATTGTCCTGTATTTTCACTCTGAATGATCCTATTTAGGGTTGGGACAGGGGAACATTGCACTTGTAGCACTGACTTTTTCTTTACTGATTAAATCTAATCAATCAATTTTTTCTTTACATGGCAGGCTAAACATACTGTTTTCATCTCTAATTTTATACAGCTATAACAAATGAATGGTTCTTTGCCACAAAATTATACCACCTGTAGCATTTGGACCTGCCCTTCTGAAAAAGAAATGCACTAAGGATCTGCAATTTCATCACTAGGAATTGTCTATTTTCTAGCAAAAAGAAAAAGAAAACCTCCCAAAATCCATGGGGGAGGAATATGTATGTATGTGTGTGTGTGTGTGTGTATATATATATACAAACAACAGCAGGCTGTCCTGGTTTTACTAGGATAGAGTTAATTTTCTTCTCAGTAGTTAGAATAGCTGTGTTTTGGTTTCAGTGTAAGACTTGTTATGAGAAGAACATTGATAAAAGTACCAATGTTATTAGTTGCTGCTGGAGTTCAAGGCCACCGTGTTTGGCTGGTTCACAGCTGCATTAGGACTGGGAGGGAGAAGCGCAGTGAATAGCAAAACCCAAAACTGGCATTTGGATGTGCCAATGAAATATTCCATATCATATCATGTCATGTTTAGTATATTATCTGGGGCTGACTGGAAAGTGGAAGATTTTCTCTGGCTTTCGCTTGGGCTCTCACTCTTCTGGGACTGCGTTTCAGTTCGAGATTGTTGCTCCTCCAGGATAATTATCTGGGAACGGGCTGGGGTTAGTCAGCGGGTGGTGAGCAGTTGCACTGAGTATCACTCATTTGTATATTTTATTACTGTTATCATTATCTCTACTATTTTTTTTTTTTTAAGTTTTATTTTATTTCTATTATTAAACTGTTCTTATCTCAACCTACAAGCCTCCTTATCCTTGCCCCCAGTCCTCTCCCCTATCCCCTGGGGGTGGGGGAGAAGCAGGTGAACAGCTGTGTTAGTTTCACTGGGCTAGACCCTGGCCAGCAGCCATCTCACAGGCTATCACTGAATGTACCAAACAAAAAAATGTAACACTTTTTTCTTCTTGTGAATAATGAATAGCATTATGCTTTCAAACAATCACTATGTCACATAGCCAGGAGATACATCCAGAAAGTAAAACTCATTATACAAGTCATGTTCTTCTCCTTTGCCACCTTCCCAAGAGGACTGATTTAGACACTGAAGCACATAAAGGTCTCAAGCAGAAGACAGCCTCCCATCAGTCCTTCCCCACAGGTTTCTTATGCTTTCTTCAAGCCAGTGCATAAAAATCCCACATGTAGTATTTAATTATGAAAAGGAATCTTCCACTCACACAAAATCTATTTTTATTGTTCTACTTCTACTGGCTTGTTTTTTGATGCTTTCCATTGCATTATGAATGCCTCTTCCAAGTATGCAACATAGGTTGTTAATAGAAAACTTGACGCTAAACTCCACTGAATTTGTTTTCCTTATGTTGTTGCTGCTTCAATTCTCATTTCTTTATCATGCTTCCAGTCACCACGATCACCTAGTAGGAACTAGGAGAAGTATTAAGTATCTTTTGGGAATGGTGACCCTTACAGAAGGCTGGATGGTAGTTCTTGGTCTCAGTGTATACATCAGGGTTTACTTCTTCTACTCTATTTATTTGGATCTACTGAATTTATACAAAAAGTCTGTCAGGCAAATAATCCTGGGACACTACTGGTACTCTGATACATTACTTGTGTTCTTACAATGAGCAGTGAAAATTCTCACAATGTGTTGAAGGTAAGTAACCGTTACCTACAAACCTACAGGTGCTGCCACCTTTCACATGCTGCAAGGACAGAGGCCTCCCAGATCCGTGCCAACACTTCCAGGCAAGCCCCAGCACCACCTTCTCTTTCCACCACAGGGGCAGATGGGAGCCTAGGGTGCATCCCTCTCACAAGCAACTGTCCTCAGAAGATTTCCAGCTTCAGGAAACCACTAGGTTTCCTTCCAGGAACATCTGTCTCAAAACTGGTCCAGAAGCCTCCCTACCAGCAGGGACTAGAGAGGCAGCTACTACAGCTGCACACTCAGCCTGGTATGCACAGTGTGGATACAGCCAGAGCCACCCCAGCTCCCTGGGCACAGGAGCAGAACCAGCTCCCACAGCAGTATTGCTGCTAGGGCAGAGAGCTGCAGGGACTCTCCTCACGCAGCAGAACCGTGAGGCTGTGGACAACAAACACTACCTGGTCCTCAGCTAGTTTTGTCTTTGAAGAAAAGAACCTTCATATAAAAAGGTAAAAAAAAATCAAAACAAAACAAAAAACCCTCAAAAGTTGTTTGTTTTGTTTCCAGGGCATGTTATTAAAAAAGTACAGCGATACCTCAAACTGAATGTTTGAATCCAAACATCTTCAAAGAACTAGGCTAACAGCACTTCTTTCATTCTTTTTCATTTAAATTGAACAAAATAGTTTGCTGCGTTCATGCTGTTCACTTCAAAAGACCATTCTTAATCCATTAATAAATAGCAGCCTAGAAGGAATCATACACAACTAAATTTTTAATGCATTAGCCAAAACAGCAACCAGTAGATGGGCAGGACTGAATTAACTGTGTGAATCCTTCCCATGGTATCTTTGGAAAGCTGGAAAATTAGTAGCAGAAAAGTAATATTAGAATGCAGAACGTTTTTAGGGATTTTTTGTTTTGAATTCATTAAATAGGTTTTGGTGCACTGCAGGTTAGGTCTTATAAAATATTTTGGGTTTTTTTAATCACATTGCAGCTGTACAATAAAAATCAAACTGTATTTGTAGATATTGATTATATCAAAAAGGAAATGATTATATCTAAGGGAAGGGAAAAAACCTATATTATTGCATAATCTCTCTGGCTTTGGTGACTATTTTTGGTAGATTTTACCTAGACTATTTTGAGTATCATACCACATTAGAAGCTGAAGTGAAATATCTGTATGAAGACTGGCTTACTAGGATCATAAATTGATAATTACCTAGTAAAAGGGGTTTCCACTTTTTGTAAAATTCCTCCCAACTCATCCTGGGCTCTGACAGCTTTTTGCACAGCCCTCATTGTCTCCAGTGACCCATGCAATAGACAGCTGACAACTGGGTTGTAAAGAATGGTTCCCTCCAATAAAGACAACTGCCTGCAGGAAAACTTCATCCTTCCCCACATGTTAGCATGTTTACTTACAAGCAGCTCATTAGCTTTCTACCACAGACCAGCTTCTATCCTAATCACCCACTTTGATATAGCCCTGGGTAATTAAGCCTACTTTGATAGCTATCAAACTCCATCCACCCTCTGGAGTGTAATTGTAACAGTTTCGGAAGGACTCCTTTCAATCCTTTTCTGAAGTACTGGCTTTTCAGAAGACACCCCATTCATTACCCATGAATCCTTATCCTGAAGGAAAGGAAGTTTGAGATGTGTACTCTCATCCTCTGAATTTTGAGAGCTATGGCGACCTTCAGTAAGTTTGGTGTTTATAACAAAACCCAACACAATTCCATTAGCCTCATTTCTGTTACGGAAGTATGACAGATACCCTATCCCACAAGTCATGCTCCAATTTAAGGCAAAAAAAAAAAGTCACCCTAATTGGGTACATAATCTACTGAGTCACTACCATGCATGCTCAAACAGCTGCACACATCAGTTCAACTCTCACTGTTGGTAAAAAAAAAAATAAAAAAAAAAAAGTGAAGCTTGTGAGTTAGAAGAAGAATAGAAAACAAAACAAATCAGCATGATACAACTCAGCTCAACCCTCCTCTCAAGTACTGTGCATAGATCCAGCCTCTCTTTCTGAAAATAAGTGTACTGTACATTTAGGAAGCAGAAAGGTAGAGTTGGTGATTAGAGGTACTTCTGCGCAAGGAACAGTCAGGCAGGTTAAGGCTGCCGTCTGGAAGAATCATGACAAAGCAGCACTGTAACCAGGTCCACCAATTCAGTAGTGACACGGGAAGATGAATAAAGAATGACTATTGACTGTCTCACTTTATATCTAAAAACAAGGGACATCAAATAAAGTTATCTGATGGTAGAGTCAAACCAAGGAAATAGAAAGATTTCACAGAAGCAACTGGCCTGGGGAACTCATTGTCCTGGTGCCGCAGTTGCTAACATTTAACTGGTGTCAGTAACCAACCAGTTAAATGAATACATTTAAAAAAAAAAAAAAATCCATTCAGCCCTAAGTGCAAAGGTTTCATCACCTCTGCCTAAAGACATCTCTGATCCATTCCAGGAAACCAGTAGCTTTCTGAAGCTTCATTCCTACTTATTTCCTTTGTTTCCTCAGGTACCTGCTATCAGCCACTGCCAGACAGACCACTCTTCAGTCTTGGGACAAGTACTCTTAAAATTGCACATAACCAAACCTGAAGTGAATGATGATGCGATGGCACTGATGCCTATGAGCCTTGTGATCCATATACCAGAAAGATTCCTCCTTTGTGTTAGGGTGTTCCTATTTCATACTAAAATTGAGATGACTCCCTGCCCTGTACCACAGTACAAAGACCTCTCTTAGCCTTGAGACACAAAGGGGTTTCTTGTTTGCACTAGAGCAGTTTGCATTACACTCCAAGGTGTGAGGATCTGGACATGTCTTCCCCTAGGAAAGTGCCACCACAAGGCTGGATGGCTCAGTGGCAGCAGATGCTCTTCCACCAGCAGCAGCTGCTCCACACCACCCTGCTACTAGCAGTGGGAAACCACAACCACCCTGCAAGCAGTTTCAAAGGGCTCAACTGGTGTAAGCAGGAGAGGTGCTATGGAAGTCCCGCTGCCAGGCTTGGCCTGAGGCAGGACAAGGAGCACTCCTGTTGTGCATGGGGGATAACACCATTTGAGAGGGCTGCAATTGCACCTTGACACCAAGACTCTATCCTCTACACCCCTGGGAAAACACTGCACTAGAAATATGTCTTATTTAACTGGAAAAAGCAGCAACTTTCACCTTAATCCTTAAGGATCTTCAGTTTAGTCTGTCATAAAACTATAGTGAAGCCCTGACCCCTCAAACAAAGCCTTTACTGGGGTCTTGCTTTCCTCCGGTTCATTCTCAGGACTACACTGATGCAAAATTTTGCCATGCTCAAGCCTGGTCAGTCCCACCCCAGGGCTGACACAGCCAACCTTCAGCACTTCCCTGCAGCGGGGCTGCAGCTGCCAGTGCCCTGCAAAGGGCTGCAGGAACCCTCATGCTGCAATTCTGCATGAGACTCTGCTTTGCTTCAGGCAGGCAACTTCATCTGATATAGCTTCTTCACAGAATAATTAAAATGTTAATCTAGACAAAATCTTACTGTACATACAAAAACTGACTGTCACTGATTGTATTTATTTCTCCTCCGACCCAATAAGCGAAGTACTTACCCTCTTTTCTTTGTGATCATTATTTGAACTGCATTCAGTTTCAATAAAGCTTGAATTTAATTTAGATTTTGCTTAACTGACTTTTATTCTATTATCTTTTGTTCTCTGGGCAAGTATATATTTAATCTTGAGACTAAAATGGTTATAATTAAATCTGTGTTTTTAAAGGTAATATAAATTAGAGGGTACAGATGAAGTAATATGTAGTAGCTTGTATGGAATTATATAGATGGAATAATAACTCACTTGTACGAGCAGTGCACCATGACGGAGATTAGTTGTTACCAAGAAAAGGTATTTGTTATTCAGATTTTAGTACTCATTGAAGTGCTACATGATGCTCAAATACATTACAAAAGCCTCTACAGAAATACAAGTATGTTAAAGACTCATTCAGAAACGTCAGCTTTTCAACTGAAGCTGAAGTTCTGAGCACTTATCTCCCTGCCTACACGCCCAACATGATGCCTATCACATGAAGGCAGAGAAAATCCTTTAGCTTCTTTTTACCTTACTGTGACACACAAACAAGTTTAATAAACAAAAAAAATGGGTTCAGGGAGGAAGGATAGAAATCTCAATAATATTACCATGACCCAAAATTTCCTGCGTGTCTTGTGTTTGGGGCATCATGTCTTAACAGTTTTAAGTTTGGCCTGGAACCCAAAAGGCCACTTTTCACTTTGAAACTCTGGACCCATTTATCTCCTAGGTACAATTATGCAATAATTCCTATCTTTGCAGCATAAGAGATTAATAAATGCCCAACAGATTAACTTTCTCTTTTTAATACCAATGATGTTTACATTTTTAATTCTTTTTTGTATTCTTGACAAGCCAATGAGAATGAGAGAAATGACAGACAATTTAGCTTCTGAAATGCATAAATCTTATGGTATTCACAGGTGTTTTTCTTTACATAGCACATGTGAATTCCATGTGATTTGTACATTTCACAAGTTAAATTATGTCTCTAATTGGTACTTCATAATAAAATGCCTGGAGGAGATCAGGCTGTTCTGATATGCAAGCAATTTTAGATTTAAATTAAGTTAGGGATTGATTTCCATTTCAAAAGTGGTTTTGAAATTTAACAAGTGAAATACAGAGGTGTTTTCTAAAAGGGACACAAAAGATGGGAATGCAAACTGTTTGATCAGGCAGTTGATATTTAGGCAGCAGAAGTATTTCATATGTGAAAATATGTTTCATTGTGATATTGTCCACTTGATTTAAGAGAAGATAGTAGATGGACATTTTAAACAACTGCTATATGAGCACATCAGAGCTCCAGCCACTAAAGGAAAATTGGCCTATTAAAAAAAACAAAAAACAAAACAAAGAGTGCTCTTTTCACTAAAAACTACTAGCACTTTTTGCAGGGTACTGGAATAAGACCCCAAGTCATTTTCCTTCAGGCAATAATTGTAATGTCTGTTGCTTATTTCATTGGATATTTTAAACTCATGGGTGGAGTTTGATTTTCAGCTACCTTACTTAGCTGTGATACTTCCAAAGCTGTATTCTTTCTAAAAACAGGAAAAAGCTATAAGTTGTGAAATAAAGATCATAAGGTGGTTTTGCAACTGCTTTGTAGGACATATTGTAATAGCCAAGAGACTGAGAAACAATGTTACTCCAAAATTAAATGGAAGACATCGGTTTCCTTTGAAGGCCATTGTCATTAGGTAGAGCAGTCCCCCTTTCAATAATTTATACTTGCATAAATCCTGTAGCACAATTGCTCTGTAACCACAAACTTGGCACAAGAATCAAGCTGGGCTTCTTTTATTTTCAAGCCCAAGTAGTTCCTAAAAATACTGAAGAAATTTTAAGGCATCTTACATCTAATGCTGCTGAGAATGAAAAGGCTTAAAAAGGGAAGAGTGAAGGAAGATTTGGCCTATCTTTTTCTGTTCTAGAAGAACAACAAGAAAAGAGCCAGCAAGGTTAACTTTTTGAAGAAAATGTCTTATTGGCAAATAAACCACTGCCTTCAGATTCTGCCTGGCACAGGAAATCTGCAGTGGCTGTTTCTTCCAAGGCCCCTTCCAGGATAGAGGTTTACAATTACTGATCTTTTCTGGCCCCTCCATTCTTCTCAGGAAGATCTTGTTTCTTTTCATTTATACAACTGTGCTCTGAGCTGCGGCTGCCTCCACCACTATCTCTAACCTAAGCTCAAGAATTTTCCACTCTGTAAAGTATCTCTGATGAAAGCTACAAAAAGGCACGAGTGTGCTCACTGGGGAAATACCACAAAGTCAAGGATGTCAGGAGGGAAGGATGTCTGGAGG
>NW_010299068.1:54260-64298 GCF_000700745.2 Antrostomus carolinensis | reverse complement strand
TCCGCCTCCTCTCCACGTGTGTTGCTGCCACAGCTGTGCTCCTCGCTGACTGAGAAGAGTTTCCCTCCTTTGTCTTTTCAGTGCTGGCATGCTGATGGGCTGTGATGGGACTGTTCCAGGTTCCTGGGCACTACCTGAACTTCAGCAGGTAGCTCCCATAGTGAACTTGTGCCACGAGCACTGTCAGTTTCTATTTTCAGAGGTATACAGGCATTCTAGCAATTCATACCATTAACACAATAATTTCCCAAAGCAGGGGGTTGTGTGTGTTTTATAGCTGGATATCTGTGAGATTCATCTCCTCCTAACTGCGAACATGGCCGTGTTCACTACCCCTGGTACTGTCCTGGTAATCTCCCTCGAATGAGAACCCTTGCTTTCACCTGATAGCTGTCTGGGAATCTGCTCTCAATGTAGCTTCGATTGCCAGTAATAAAGAATTTGATTCTCAGGTACCTGTTAAATTCACTTTGGACAGATAACATCGCTATTTTGCAAAGGCATATTAAAAATTTTAAATGCATTTCAGGGCTTGGAAAAAGAGCACAAGGTTTGGTTGCGCTTCTTTGTGTCACCAGTTAAACGTAGCTCCTATTCCACATCTGGGTTAAATAAGAGTAAATAACGTGTTGTGGTCGCATCACTGGGCAGTGAAGCCAGGCTTAGATTAATGTGAATATAGACGCACCATGATACTATTTCAGGAGTGATTATTTTGCCATTTAAATGGCAAATACAGAAATTTAATGGTGCAGTGTGTGGGAAATTCTAAATTTTACCACGTACTACACAATCTTTTGGTAGAGCTGTCTGCTGGAGGTGTTCTCCATGTTAAAGTTGCACCGCTTTGTAGCAGAATTTAACAGCAATTTGTTGAGATGTGCTTGAAAACAATATACATACAGACTTTGAAACTTCAAATCAAAAAGTCAAATGTAAAATACATTGCACATTACTATGCTTTTTATCAGACAAGAGTTTAACAATATTCCCAGCTCAAAACATTCAAATCAATGACATGTCAGGGAACAGACTCTAGAGACTGAAGACCATTTTGGTGGTTTCTAATGCAGTGATTATTACCTGTCTAAAGCCAAAGAGATCAATAACTCCAGTTAGAAAGAAAACCCTTTAGGGGAAAGAGAACTTGTGTCAGAGGAGCTCTCTGGCCTGTTTAAGTAACAATATTTTATAGATCCAACAAACAAGCTATTCCCAGCCCAGTAAACAACATTCCTCAGCTGCAGGTCAGGTACAGCAGAAATTAATTTAGCTCAATAACATGTGTAGCTTGTAGTACCATCCACAGCATTACAGAATTACTTTGGCAACACTTCCCATTTGAGCCTGGCTCTCCACGAGGTGGCTCACAGACAGTGATCGCAGACTCACCCCTAACTGCATGGAACGCTTTGGAAGACACCATGTGGAATTCATCCGGTGTGGCTGGAGAGGTGTTTCCCTCCTGCATCAACTGTAACAGGAAGGTTTTATTCATCCCAGCAGATCAATGTCTGCTTGAAATATAGTCATAAATGAGCATCACCTCTGCCTGATTAAAGCAGGTCAGAGAATACTTCCTAAAACAGACCACCAGAATAGCTTGAATGGGAAAAATGTTTGCTGATTAGGCTGTGTGTTTTGCATTCATGTGTAAATGATGGTGAAGGACCTGACAGAGGTAATCGCAAATCTGTTCCCTCCCAGAGCTGTTGATTGCCATTGTCTGATCTCAGTCAAGAGCTAGGGATGAGCTGTGTATATTAAATGCCAACTGTGCTTTCAGTTTACATGTTGATGCAAAATATAAATTCAGTCTATGAAAAGGTTTTCTGCAGAGACTTACCTATTGCTTCATGGAATGAGAAATAAATTCTGTCCCTTGATGTAGCAGAAATGTACTAGGAGATGGGGACTCCTGCACTTGCCAACTGTCTGCCAAAAGGACATTTTCATTTCTGAAGAAGAGAGGACAGTCCTTGTGGAGGGAGGAGTGTTGAAACTGCTTCCTTATGTACTGGAGGCTCAGGAACCCTTGGGATGTTTGGGTGAGAACTCGAATAAACCCTCAGAAGGGACGGAGAATGGAAGGCAGGCTGCTGGGGAAGGGCAGGCTGCTGGGGAAGGCGTGCAGGCTGCTGGCCAGGGCTAGCCCAGACCCCAGTAAGTGCCTGCAGTCCCAGGGCTGATGAATGAGAGAGAGGCAGATTCTGAGTATGAAGCTGTGGGAAGTAGCTCAAGTGTTATTTTTCTTTCCTTTTAAGCACCTGTGTCTGTGACTTTTTTTCTAAATGTGCCTATTGTGTGTGGTCTAAGTACACATTTTATATTTTTAAGATAATTGATTTGAGTGAAGGATGATTTTGGAACTCAGTTGCGACGGCTGTAGTGATGATAACCACTACCTCTTTGAATGCTCATGCAGAGCCCAGGACAGTGGCACGTTGCTTCCAAATATCTAGAAGGCAGCAGGATACGTGCCCACTTGACTACGCAGGCTGCTTCAGGTGCTCGTAGTGTGGGAGTCTGAGAGGAAGAGAGACCTTCTGGTGCTGGGGTAGGGACGGTCCCCGGCCTTTGGAAAGTCAGGGGACACTTCTGCAGTCAGGGTGGTCTGTGGAAGAAATGTGTGGCTGGCAGCCTTGGATTTTAGAGGATTTCTACATATGCTTCTGTGTACGAGTCTGCCCAAAGCTGGGATCACCAGCATTTAGCTTCACCTTAGACTGCCACTGGGAAAGATTCTCCTTAATTTGCTTTACCCAAGCAAATCTCCAACCCTACAAAACAGGCTGTCTCATTTCTTTTCCTCTGTTCTCACCGGTTCTTTTCTTGCCATGCAAATATTTATCTGGAAGCAGTGTAGGCCTAGCTCTACTTCCACAGACCTCACAGAATAATTTAGAAGGACTGCATTTAAAATAGCAGTAGTTTTGGCTACGTCATTCTTAATATGAAGTGACAGTTCTTTTTAATGAGTGATATCAAATCACCAGTGTTGCATAGACTGTCTTGTCCCTAGACATGTCCCTATGGAGGGATATAATTCTATGCTTAGCCCCTGAAATAGGATTTTAAATGCTGTATCCAGATCTCTATATTTAGCTCTTCTTGTTTCAGGGGTAGTCAACTTGCAAATCCCTATGCTTCTATTTTATATAAATCCTATTTCAAGTATTTGCATTTAAAATTTGGTTGGACTTAGGTGAAAGTCTCTGCATAGCATAAACCAGCTTGCTTTGGAGGCAGAAAAGTAGAAATACCTCGCACTGAAAAGTAACAGCCAGTAGTTCAATGCATGTTCCTCAAAATGTGGGAGAGATGATCACGTCTCGCAGTGCTATTTTTCCACTGTGACTAATGCCCCCATTCCAGTCCCCCCCGCCTGTCTTTGCCAGTACAAAACACTGTAATTCATGCATGGAGCTATACCCATGGAGAAGGATGCCAAGAGCACTTAGCAGCCTATGATTCAGTTCCGCAGACTAAGATAATGCATCCTATATGTAAAGAAAAATATGCTTTTAGTCTGCTACTAACCTTTTCTCTCTGAGAGGAAAGGAATTATCTGAGCAGGGTGCTTCTCATCTCCAAAGACAACAGCTCTGCAGTGATGAAAAAGCTGGTGTCTGTATATAGCCTAGCCAGTCCTTGGGGTAAATGTAGCTCAGATAAGAAAGCTTTACTTCTTGCTCCTGCACGAGCCACAGAGACCTCAGTTTAACTACAGAGTGCTCATCCATTCTTCTTAAATACATGCAGTGATCTTTATTTCAGCATGGGCTGGTTTCTGTCTCTGAGAAAGTACGAGCACTTCTAACATCGCTGGGAAGCAGGGAGTCATTGGGATACTTCCTGATGTCATTACAATATAGGGAACCTGCAGAAACCCCTGCTAAAGGCAGCACTTCTGCATGAAAGCTACTGATTGCTGTAACAGTCTCCTCTGGAGAGAAAAATGGATATCCCTGGAGGTACAATCCCAGGAGAGCCTGAGGTACTTTGTAGCTGTAGCTTCTGGAAACCAGCACCCACAGAACAGCTATTACGCTCTGGGAATCTGTTTCTGTGAGAAGGCTTTGTGACGTGTCTGGACGTGCTGTGGGATGCAGAACAAGAGAAGCAGGACATCTACTGCCAGCTGTCACACTGGCCCTGGGAAGAAGGGAAACCAGTCTCTGCTCTTCTCACCACTTGGAATAAGGTGGGACTGTTGCCCTAGTTTGCAGGGACAGCTTTGTTGGAGTTTAAGATACTCTGATGCTGACCAGAAGAACTGGAGTGGCAGTGTCCCGTCAGCTCTGTTAGGAGCCATAAGATCTATTCTAGTGGTAGGTTTTTCCAATTTTTCCTCTTTATTGAGAGTCTTTCAGAGGTAGACAAGGAGAGGGCTAATGGGTTTTCCACCCAGTGTACACAGCCACTAGCCCTCTCTTTGTCCATCTCTTTGGTCATACGGCAGGTGGGTATCCAGTTTCTCTAGAAACTAGACTGTTCCCAGGCCCTCGGGAGAAAAAGGCAGTTCAAGTGGGCTCTAGTTCACATGAGTTACACTAGAACTTTGGGCAGTAGTGAAAGGGGTCTCATTTTACTACACTGGGGTTTTGTTTCATCATGGAAAACATCCATCCTCTAGTTTGGTGGATAATATTCAACTTCATGTGAAATCAGTAGAGTAACTTGTGACCTGTGTATTCAGTGAGCTGTACTGAGGATCAAAAAACCATCCCCAAAGCAGCAGCAATAGGTGCAATACCTGCCTTATGAAGAATAAACTCACACTGTTCTAGAGCGCAGATGCCAGAAGAGTCAGGGCTGTAGGATGTGAGATGGGAGCTCAATCTCCAAAACACCTGAGAGGTGGCTTTTCCCAGAAGCATGGCAAGGCATAACAAAATGCTGTTAGTGTCCTGTTGCATCCACTGATCTCTGGACAAATGCTAAGACATGTATGGCTGTTAAAATATCAGTGTTGTGGAGCTGTTATTGTGACAGGATTATCTAATGATCAATTCAAATTCTACTAGCAAAAGCAAACCATCAATAAATAAGATTTTGTTTCTACCAAAATTTTGCTGAAGGGCTAGGGTTGGGGACTCCCTGCCTTTGGGCAAAACAGTTAAAGTAAAAAGTTCAATGCAGACAAATTTGTCCTGCAACATCATTTCAAAATGGAAACAAGAACACTGGAGTATTTTATATTTGTTTTTATGTTTAAGCTGGAATTAGCTACTGAATTTAGTACCAGTCCGAAACAGATCAGATTAGCCCCAACCTGGTAAACATAAATTTTTATTATGTGTTTTTATTTGTCTTTTTTTCTCCTTTGACTTTTGAAGTTTTCATAATTCTAAGGGGTTTTTTAAAATGTAAAAGAATTCTGGCCCCCATCCCTGCAGAGCAGAGAACAGCTTGAATTTCATGTTTTCAGGGTAATGGGAGTAGCAAGTCCTTTCACTCCAGAGTCAGCTTTGTAGGTGGATTGCTGAAATATGCAGGCAGGATATCTGCATAACTCTTCTTTTTTTGTGTTTATAACTTTGAAAACCATGCTTCATTCTTGTGAGCTGTATTTCCCAATACAGCAGAGAGGAAGAGAATATTTTGACTTCTAATTTGCACACAGAAGTTTAAATGAAAGTGCTGGGGAGCAGCTGTTTTGCTAATTCAGTTATGCAGCTGCCTTTGTTGTCTCTATCTGCCTGGCACTGGCTTTCTTCTAATTTCCTTCCTACAGTGCCTTGCGAGCTACTACATAGAAAGTTGTTTTCCATAATACTTCCAGCTGGTTTTACTAATTGCACCTAGCTGTCCGCAGGACTGCATTTGCCTTTAGATCAGGAAGTCTGCACTAAGTTTCCACCTGCTGGCATGATTACACTCCACACAAGGCAAAGCAGTGATTTTGCTGGGCAGTGTCCGTGTGTCACCAGCGCAGCAGTGTGGGTGAGGACAGGCAAGAGGGACACCTGGTGCCTTACACTGGTTGTGAGTAAGGAGCGCTGGGATGGCCTCAGTCCCTTGAATTGTATCTATAGTGTGTTGTAATCTTACTGAAATAAGGCTGCAACTGCTTAAAATTGGGGAATGATTTAACTACTGCACAGTAACTTAAAAAAAAAGGAAATTAAAACCCCAGAAATGTCACATTTACTGCAAACTCCTGAACTTTAAACATCTACATACCCAAGAGGAGATTTAATACTTTTTCTCACTTTGATGCTATTGTGACAGAACACTTTACATCATCTGAGCCACCCAACAGTGTGGAATGGGGATGGCCTTGGCGGTTGTAGAAAACTCGAAGTGGGAATGAATTCACTGGAGATACGTTAGTTCCTGTAAGTCTCTTTACAAAAATGCTTCTCTCAGTCTGTTAAGATTATCAGCTGCTGTGCCAACTGCCTCTGATAACACAGGAAATGAAAAATGGCAGTAAGAAATCTCAGGCTGCTTATTAAGCCTATTTTAAGCATTATATGAAACCAAGGGAACAGTGTACCCAAAGGATGATTTCCCAGTCTCTCAGAAGCACAGATAGCACTGTAGATTGGGCTGCACTTAGTGTCTGGGTAAGGGAAACAGTTGTGGAGGTTTACTTTGTTGTTCTTTTTTCTTTTCAATGTTTCATATCAAAAACATGTTGTTTTTAAAAAACAACATGAAAATCATCAAGTAACTAGTTTTTATTTCTTGTCTCTGTGACTGGAGTCTACTCAGTTGCATATTGGCAAAAACAATGTCTGAAAATGATTAGACAAAATGTCCCTTTTACTCTTTTTCTCACATCTATAACAGAAAGTCATATTGTTTGGGTCTTCTGTAAAGATAACTGCTGCCATATATATTGTGAGAGGAGGACTAGAGTAAAGGAAAAGCCAGTGTTATAGATTTAGCCTTGCCCCATCTATCCTTTGGTATTGTCAAGGACCTGAGGAACTTCATCTTCCCTCTTTTATGCAGTGTTTTGTGCTGTAATATGTGAAAAGTGGTGTTGCAGGCACAATTCAATTATATGGAGTTCACTAGGGAATTTCCTTTGGTATAGTCCCTCCTCCCTCACCCCTATCCACTGTCTTAGTCCAAGGAGAAGGAATTTCCCTGGAGTAAGGAAAGGGTGAAAATATGTTTCCAGGGACTGCATTCTACAATCACTTATATCTCTACTGGTTGTAAATTATTGGCTGACAATGAAAATACTTGGTTTGTATGTTGGATTAGTTAAATAAAAGTAATATTAAGGACAGCCTTTAACACCATAAAGCTGTATGGCTTTGAAATGTGTTAATTTACGGATGGGTAGTCTGCAAAATGTTCTGACCTAGCAGTTACAAAGGGTGTAGCTCATTCAGTTTAGCCACTCACTTTTCAGAAGATCCTGCTTTCACTTAGGATTTTCTGTGTTATCCATCACTGCGGCATCTTCAGACCTTTTTCAAATCAGTAATTAGGCATGTGCTCAGATCTCATCAGCTAAAGAGCTAAGTATATCCTTGAGTGCGCTGAATAGAAATGGGAATACCCATATGTCTGAATGCTTTTCTAAATGGGGTTAACCATGTGGAATATAACCCATCCTGTAGTATTTGCACTATGACAATTTGTCTTTGGTGCAGTGGGCTATCAGTAACGCTAAGATGAACTGTGTGTTTTTCACACTGTCTGTGCCCTTTAAACTGGATAGTTCCTGCACTCCAGGATGTTTTCTCTCCTGCTCCCTAGAGTGCTCTCAGAGCTGAAGATGTTTAGTTCATTGGCTGTGTTAGAGGTCAGACATAAATGACAAACTTCCCTTCTTTCCTGTAAGCTGGGAATAGTTAATTCCAAAGGAGTCAGGCAAGGAAGAAGTTGCTTTGCTGTGCCTGCATAAAAGCTGGGATTTGCTGAGGGTGATCCTCGCTGTCTTATTCTGGGCTTAAAACAGACAGCTGAGAGTATCTGGGGGCTCTGGATCATTAATTTGACTGTGCAGTAACTGCAGATTCACCATTTATTGTTTCTGTGGTCTGGAGGCCCGGTGCCTACCCATACCACTGCCGATGCTTGGTTATTTACTCCAAAAGGTGTCTGTATGTTTTCATAAAACAACCCTGAGAATGCAAAGCTGCTTTAGCTTCAGGGTTCTGATCTCTTTCATGGGATTTTCAATTTAGTTATAAATAGAGAGAAGCTGTTAAGAAAGCACAAAGTGGATTGTGCTGTGAAAAAACTGAAAGCTTCTCCAGATGCTTTCTTTGTACTTGGAAGAAGGTATCTTTGCAGTCTATAAAGCAGACTCTCTAATAAAGAGGATTTTTAGCTTTCCTCCTAAAAACTGTGAAATGCCGTGCACGTATATCCAAGTGCTACTGTCAGAATGAGCCCATTACATGGGCGCTGGTCACTTAAAGAGAGGCCTCCACTGCTCAGGAGAGCAGTATGTAGATGAGTAAGTGCTTTGGTTTTGAGTTACTTTCCTAAACTGTGCGTAAAACCAAAAAGAAGGCTTGAGCATTAAGGGTGCAATTTTCCAAAGAGGCAGTATTAAGCAATGCAGGGCCTACAATTTTTGGCAGTTGTCAGGGAGTCTCTACTGACTCTTAAGTGTATGCTTGGAGTTAGGTAAGAAGGTAAGATCAAGCCATCTGCTGTAGGTGGTTTTAGCCAGAAGGCAACGTACCACCACCCTTTGCTTTCAGGTTAAAAGGTCTATTTCTTCTACAATTGGTCTGCAGGTAACTGTTCTGTTTAAGCACCTTGTCTTGTCCTTACCTCCAATAACCTTCCATTCCCCCAAAAGAGAAAAAAATGCTCTTTAGGATACTCCTTAGTAAGGGACCATCTAATATTTTTAATTGTCCTGACTTGGATGCCATTCCAGTGCTGTACTAGACAAAAGAGGACGAGCAGCAAAAGGCATAAAGGGACCTTGTGGACACTACCAACTGCTGACACAAATAGCCTCTTGGTATAGAACCATTGAATGGTTTGGGTTGGAAGGGACTTTAAAGATCATCCAGTTCCAACCCCCCTGCCATCAGCAGGGACACCTTCCACTAGACTGGGTTGCTCAAAGCCTCATCCAACCTGGCCTTAAACACTTCCAGGGAGACAGCATCCACAGCTTCCTTGGGCAACCTGTTCAGGTACATTTCTCTCTTTTCAGTCTGGGCTTCATTTCTTTGTCTTCTTCCTACATCCTGACTTTCAAGAGCTATCCGTTCATTTCCTTGCAGCCTGACCTAGTACACGTCCACATCAAACCAACACTTCTTACATTTTATTGCACTGTTTACTATGCCCCTCTTATCTTTTCCCCTAGTCCCTTCTTCTCTCTGACTCTTCACCTTTCATACTTACTAGAAGGGCTCTGATTTAAGTTCTGCTACTGTACTGCCAGGCACAAGAATGGTCCAGGAGGTGTCCTGTGGCTGGGACAGGCACTGTGATGTTCTTCTCACCTCTCAGCACCCCATTGCCAGTAGTTACTTTTAAGGTCAGAAATTCAATAATGCTAATAAGATGGAATGCTTATGATGATATTTGCATGTTTTAACATGCCTTGAGTTGATTTGAATGAGTTTTAAATGCTCTGACTTCGATCCTGGTGATGCTGTGGTATGAAGTAAGCCTTGAAGGATGTTCTTTGCTGGAGCTGGCATCTCCCTGGGCCACAGGCTGGCCAGTCGTGGCTGCTCCAGCTTGGTGGCACCCAGAGCTATGCTGGGACTGAGCCCTCTGCCTCTTAGCTGTTTCCTGCCATTATCTGGGGTTGCGTTGGCTGGGGATTGGTGAAATAAATAAAACAACAACAGAACAAGTGAGGCCTTGGCTGCTCCTCCTACCTGCTGCTTCCTTGGCTCTTGCTTCCACATTCCTGACTGCTGCCTGTTGCTGGTGATGCTGAGCCCGCTGCTCCCTGGTCCTGTGCAGGGGCCAGGTACTGACAGCTACTGTCACCTTGTCACCTTGTCACCCTGCACTGGGCTGGGCTGGGCTGGGCGAGTAGCCTGCCTCTGCTGCGCTCCAGCCCCTGCAGAGAGTGCGTGGGCTGGAAAC
>NW_010299068.1:46429-54176 GCF_000700745.2 Antrostomus carolinensis | reverse complement strand
TGGGCCACAAATGCGAATTTCTCTAGGAAGGAAGAGAGGATTTTTCAGGGCTTGCACATACAAACATCAGTTTGTTTGTACAGTGGCGTAAGGTTATTGTGGGATTACCCAAATAATCCCTTTGAAATGTTGAGTGTTAATGTGTGAAGTCAGTAAAGCACAAATTGGAGCAGTTTATTCCCCGGGAAGGAGGAGAGTTCCTGGCAGATAAGGAATTCCTGGCAACGTTGCAGCGTGGCGGGGGTTCGGTCTCCCGCGCTGCCTGGCTGCGGAGCGGGGACAGCAGAGGGCAGCAGGGCCCCACCGCGGGGCTGCGGGGACGGGCCGGGCCCGCGGGAGCGCTGCGCCCGCCCGCTCTGCTTCACACTGCAGAGCCCTGCGGCGCGTCTGGGCACCAGGAGCCTCGGGATGTTCTAGCTGTACCTGCCGCTAATTGTCCGCGCTGACAAATACCGAATAGTTATTTCTATCTTAAGATTGAAATGCAATTTGAAGAAAACGGTATTTCCACGCTGAGGCTGACTGCTGGCGCTTTGCTTTTGTTTCTTGGCAATTATATACATCAGTGCCACCAGGTGGGGATAAGATCCTTTTAAGATTTATATTGGAGTTTCCTTCCTGGTTAGTGATTCAGGTCGGGTTCCCCAGCAGTGTTTAATGCAGTGCAGGTGGCTTGGTGTGTGCATCGGCGCTGTCTGTGTCTCTGGGCACAGCTCTGCCAGCAGGTGACCCACCGGAGAGACCACATCAGACCCTGCGGCTCCAACGGGCCTTTTCCAGCAGCCTCTTGGTGGTAGTGCCTGAATCTGCCATGTAGTGATAAAATTTAAAGTTGTGTCATGGTTTAACCCAGCCAGCATGCAAACACCACACAGCAGCTCACTTCATCTCCCTGGCCCTGGGAAATTGGGGAGAGAATTGGAGGGGTAAAGGTAAGGAGACTCATAGGCTGAGATAAAAACAATTTCATAACAGAAATAAAATAAAATTAAAATAATAATAATAATAGAATACACAAATCTTTGATGCACAGTGCAATTGCTCACCACTTGCTGACCAGTGCCCAGCCTGTTCCTGTGTAACAATCCCAGAGGAGAGAAAATCCTGAAACCACAATCCTGGAAGACAGAGAGAGAGCTTTCCAGCCAGCCCTCGTCTATTTACTGAACATGAGGTTATATGATATGGAATATCCCATTGGCCAATTTGGGTCTGTTGCTCTTGCTATGCTCCCACCCAGCTTGTGCAAGTCCTTCTTGCTCACCTACACACTAGCAAAACATGGGAAGTTGGAAAGTCCTTGATTTTTTAGCAACAAGTAAAAACATCAGCATATTATCAACATTATTCTCATAACAAATCCCATAGTAAATCCAAAATACAGTGCTATTCTAGCTACTAAGAAGAAAATTAGCTCTATCCCATGCAAAACCAGGACAAGTATATAAATGAAACTTAATTGATGGTTGGAGAGAGCAAAAGAATAAGATAAATGTCTTTGTGTTTACCTGTCATTCATCACTGAGCTGACTATCTTGGGACAGGGCAGTGCTGTCTTTATCGTGGATGGAGCACTGCGATGGTGTAGTTTTAGCAAGTCAGGCTTAGCCCAAGGCACATCAGAAGCATGTGGCAAATCTCTGCTAGCCCAAGCAGCAGGCAGGGAGTGCTTCTTCACGCCTGGGGTGAACCACACCTCGGTGCTGGGTAGTAAAGGAGCAATTTCCCTTCCAGCTGCTATTGTGCTACTGCAGAGACTTTGAGGGCATGGAGTTACTGCGTTGTAGTGTCTAGTGTTTGCATTTGAATAACCTGAATTTGGCAGCTTCTGAGAGACTGGTTATTTCAGATGCTTCTGATAACATACAAATATATTTTTATTGGCTGCTAATATAGAAATCCATGTGTTCTAATCTGAAGTCTTTCTGTATCTCTTTAACTAAGACTACATATCCTAAATAGCAAGAAAGTTTTGTATCACATTAGGGAAGCATTTCCAGTGCTCTCTGAATTATCTCTAGATATATTTAATTTTTCATATCAGCTGATGCAGGTGTCCTTTTCCATAATATTTGGAATTGAATGTTCATCTGGTCAAAAAAAGTATCCTATCTCTTATCCTTCTACTGTGCTGTAGTTATTACTCAATATTTGTCTAGGCAACATTGGCAGAGACTCCTAGTACCAGATTCTGTATAGCAGTGAATGGAGTTAGTTATTTTTCAGTCTATTGTGGGTACATATATGTATATCTTCTGTGCTTAGATAAAGATTACAGCTCTTATAAGGTGGGAAACAACGAGTTATCATCAAATGGAGATAGAAGGCTTTGTCTGATATTATTTAATCTTACTTTTTTCACTTTTTTGCTTCTTGAGGCTCTAGCAGAGAGGTATAAACCCATCCTTTTCTGTTTGCTTCTCCCTGTTTCTCAAACAGCCCTTTCAACCACGACATTCTCTCTGAGCTCCTCTTGCTGGAGTGATTTGCATATTCTTATGTTCTTGCCCCACTTTCCAAGAAACACTTTGCTTTGTGGATTCTTGCACAGATGTTGCTTTCTGTGTTAATGCAAGACAGAAATATAACAGAAAAGTGAATTGCATAGCAACTGCCAACCAGAATATGGCCCTACACACATGCTGTGTAAGCAGTGGTGAGAAGATACAGGGGAAGAACTTGGGAAGAAGCTTTTTAGGTCATTAAATTCTTCTTGAGATTATAATGTTTACTTTTCAGAAAATGGCAGATAATATTTATTTTTGTAATTCTAAGCAAAATCATCAACAGACTGTCTCCTATATAGCATCAGCAGCCAGTCCATATACTTGTTGGCATGCTGTCAATGACATGCTGAATCTTACAATTTCTGCAGAATTTAATGAAGGAATAATATCCTGGAAGTGCACAAGAGAATAATGTGCAACAATATTTTCAGTGAAGGATAGACAAAGTAATGTCAGATATCATGGGCTTCCACAGACTTGTCTTTATTAGTAATTTGTTTATCAGTTTATGCCAACATTTCCACAAGCAGGTGCATGAAGTTGCTGTCTTCATAGTAGAAGGGTAGCATATAGCCAAATATCAACATGGGTCTGATTGGCTCTACTTTCCATACACTCAGATCAGTGTAGTACTCTTTGTCCTAGAATCTTTTATAAAAAAAAATATTTCATTGTCATGTCATGGTAACTGAACACTTGGCTTTCCATAACTGTCTAGGTATGGTTTTAGAAGGCTCTCTATGCAAAGTTATTAAAGTTAAAAAGGAAAGTGAGTGTTTTAGCTCAATAATTTTAACAGCCCAGGTATATGCAAAAATGACATCCCACATGTTTGGGATGTCAATGATTCTAGCATCAAAAAGTAGTAGTTGAGATCCTTAGCTTCAAACAACCCACTTTTTATTTTAGCTTTAGACCAACTCTTCTGTAATGCCTTAATGACTATAGCTCAACACAGAAATTCCACTTTAAGATTCCTTGAGGTTTTTTTGCTCCTCCTCTCACAGCTAAGTGGGAATTTGCTATTTGCAATAAAGCTACATGGTGGAGAAGTCTAACACATCACTGTGCAGTGAAGGATGCTGTTCTTTAGGTCCCTGGTGTTCTACTTTGCCTCTTTTCCACACTCCTGCTAGTAGGGTTCCCAGAAAGCCATGTTTTCATTCCTGAGGGAAGGAGCTGGAACATAAGTAGATCTTCCTTTTTACTACCTTTCTTATGGCAGAGGATGGCAATAACTATTTTCCAGAATCAGCCAAAGCAAAGAAACAAGGAGTGAAAACATCCTTGGAGTGCACCATGTAACATGTACCTGACAAGCCACATTGCTGTTGCTTTCTGACATACTCAGTACTGGATGCATGGGGCTGTACCAAAATCTCAGGGGCAGAGTGCTGAGCTTGAAAGTCATTTTGTTTCAGGATCTTTTTATGTAAATGTTGAGTTTTGAACTGAGGAGCATTTCTTGGACTACCTGTACCTTCTAATTTCAGTGACAAGATCGCTGTTCCCTGGGTGGTGGCCTCCCAGAAGACCCCACTACTTCCACAGCAGGCACCCATCTTCCCCCACAAATTCTGAGCTGAAAAACTGTGGGTTCTCTTTCGTCTCCCTGCAGGGCTTGCCTCCTGGGGGTAGCAGGGAGGAGGAGAAAGGAGACCAGGCATGCCCATCTGCCATGGGGAGACAAACACACTCTGGATAGTCAGATCCTGCGTACTCATGGAAAGATTGTAGGAAAGTCTCCATCTTCCAGTCTCTGAAAAAATAGGCTGATCTTTCCTACAGAGCTATAAAAACACACCGACATTGGGGATAGCAAAACATCTTCTTAGTCAGGTTTTACTGTAAAAAGCTACAGATGCTACAGGCTCTTTGGAGACATGCAGTGGTGGATGTAACCCCAGTGCTGCTGGTGGGAACTGCTCAGCAGCTGCTGTGTTGCTTGTGCTGGAGAATGCTTATTGAAGCACCTGGGGCTGGAGTGTGGAGGGCTGTGGAGACCTTGCATGCAGGATAGCCATTTGTGTTGCTCTCATCCTTGGGTTTTGTAGAGGAACACACTGGTTTGCTGTGTAGTTCATACTGATGCACTGGGCAGCCAGTGGTGTTAGAAATCTATGAAACCCCGGGTGGGATGTACCACATAGAGCACTCTGAGTTGCAAGTGGCAGCCTGCCACCTATTGTGGGAGAGGCCTTTTTCATGGTGCCTATTAAACCACCATTAATGAATTGGCAAATGGAAAAAATGTTTCTCTCAAACATATTTCACCCAAATCTTCTGTAGATAAAACCACTGGGAGACTGATGTAAGAACATTGCTATAAAAGCTCAGCTGACTCCACTATGGATACAAATTACTCCTGGGGAGATTCCAATTGGACACAAAAAGGAAATTTTTCACAATGAGAGCAACCAGCCATTGGAATAATCTCGCCAGGGAAGTGGTGGATTCCCCAACACTGGACACATTTAAGATTCAGCTGGATAGGGTACTGCGCCATCTTGTCTAGGCTGTGCTTTTGCCAAGAAAGGTTGGACCAGATGATCCTTGAGGTCCCTTCCAACCTGGCATTCTAGGATTCAGTGATTCACTTGATAGTTTGGGGTCCAAGCACTTGCTTCCATTGTAGTGACAGAAGTTCACCATGTGTCTGGTGGCTCACTACCCTTCTTCTATTTGAAAACAATTAAAAGTTTACAAAAAACATCTTTCCAAAGCTGCTCATCCTTGCACTCAGTCATGTTGTTTGAGCAATGCTGAAATACTCCCTTGCGTTGTGAAGCAGCAGGGGAAGGGAGAGCTGGGGGTGGGGGGTAAGACTATACGAACAGACAAAAACAGTCCTTTGTAACAAGAATAAAGTCAACAGATATTATGTTTTGCCCTTTGGTAATGCAACCTTTTGTAATCAGATTATCAGGATTAAAAAGGCTATCTTAATTATTTAAGGGCTAGGGAAAAAGTACAGTCAAATAAATAATTCATTATACTGAAAAAAGTTATCTCCAGGTACTGTGAAATTTTTCAGGGATATGTTGTTTATTTTTGCTACTCAATGATGGATTTTTGTTAAGTTTGAAGCTGTAAGCCAAAATTTGTATTCTGTTTTCTTGCAGGTAAGTCTGGATTGTTCTGTTTGAACTGTGCAGTTTGGGAATGTAAGAGAACAAAGTAAGCCTTCTTCAAGCTGTCCCAGCCTGTTAACAAGGTCAGAGTGTTGTCTTTATTTTTGAGCTCTAATACTTTAAATTAAAATGAAAATCGAATGGATAACATACTTGCAGATGGATATGGCTACGCAGACACAGTATGAGCTTTCTGTTTATGTCAGGTGTGAACGCCACAGAACAAATATGTGTTACTGAGAATTATTGTGCAGGTTACTGTTTCTCTGGTTCATCTTTAAACCAAGACCGGGGGGGTGATAATATGAAATATTCATGTTACTGATATTCTAAAGGTTAATGCAGCTTTTTATATATATTTTTCATTGATCATTTAAATGAGTTCTCTAGTTATGATAGATTCCTAGATATAAAAATTTCAGTGCCTCCTCTTTAATAGAGCCAAGTTAACAGGTCACACGCTGAAAAGCTTACTTTGTGGAATATTCAGAACTGATTATCTTTTATTAATCACCTGGCAATAGAATCTTGCTATAAGTCAGTAAGATACTGCTATTGGACTGGCTTGCTTTGCTTCCTACCTATTCCTTGCTCTGTGACAACTCCTGCTAGCAGTAAGAAACCTCTTAACCTCGCAAGCTTCCTTGCATTGGAATGAGCAGACTCCATTGAGATGGTGTCATGTTGTGTCAGAGTTGAAAATTATTTCCTTTGAATTTTTCTTCCTCTCTTTTCTTCTCCTATTATCTCCAGGAACAGTTAAATTCACCACTTGTCAAGTTCTGGTGTTGGCTTTCTTTTGAATTGTTTTCTGTGTGAATTAAACTGTGGCTTCTTTACAAGTCCATACTATGAAGGATTCTGTTGTCCTAATCTCAGATTCCTGTTCAGGTACCACTAGCAGTGACAAAAATCTCTTTGCAGTATTTCTGTATGCCCATGTTGTGGTGTCTGTTCAGATCAGTGCTATCGTAATGCTCACTGCAGGACAAATATTGATGATCAATACACTGAAATGGTACACCAGGCACATTCTCTTGCAATCATTTGTGAAACTTAAAATTGTTCACTTTCCAAATACAGATTTTTTTCATATTTCAGCTTGACACTGTAAAAGCTACTCAATGTCCTCAAATTCACTGATTAGTTCTGTACCACTCTAGATTTTATGCATTTGGTTATCTGATTTCAATTACTAGTCAGATCAGACAGCAAAATTTTATATGAATGCTAAGAAACTTCTTATACTTGGCTTTTTTCCTTTCCACTTCTGTTGACTGATGTTAGGATGTTTTTTATCAGCTGAGAAAAGGGGCCATATGTTCTTTACGGCTATTTCACCACTACCATTTTGAGGATGGCATAACAGGGGAGTATTTTCCCATGCTAGTGAGTGCCTCACTTCTGGAATGAAGCTGAGATTTGAGATCGTGGCAAGATGTGTTACCAGATTCACATAGGCTATATTTCTGTCTCTGAATGACCTATAGTTTTGTAGTAGCTCTTGTAATTTTTTCTTCTGAAAGATTACAATGGTTTTGGTCATACTCACCTGTCTCTTTGGACATACTAGACATAACATCCACAACATGCATTCGCATCAACTTTTGAACACCTTCTGGCTACCGATTTTATACCTTAGCTTGCATCCTGCACTTAGTATAGAATAAGTAATTCACCACAGAAGGGTTGCACTTTTGACACTTCCAAAGCCTTTTGATTCCAACTTTCTATTTTTGACTTTTGAAATCAGTTTTGTTTCCAAAACTTGGGTGAACGGATTCTTTTCCTCTGTAGCAGTTGATCAGCCTCTAATGCATGTGTGTACCATCGACTCTGTCATGACGTGCGATACTTCTGTGCCATTTCACACATAACGTACTGACCTCATACCGTAGGTACACATCTGTGTTCCCCTTCTGAACTCCATAGATGCCCTCATCAACCTTTGCTTGGGGAGCTCTGCACAGAGAGCAGTACCCACACTCCTTACACAATCTATTAATTGCTTGCAAGAGCCATAAGCATCATGTGGAACCAGGCACATTGCACATTATCAATGGAATAAATATGCTGTAGTGTAACAAGGCTGTGTAGTATTTCTCTTAT
>NW_010299068.1:14514-46405 GCF_000700745.2 Antrostomus carolinensis | reverse complement strand
GATGTGAAAATACTGTCCGTCATGTCTCATTGCAATAAAAGCAGGCTTGTATTTCAGCATTTCTCTTTGAAATGTATAAATGCCTCTTTCAAGGTTTTTTAGATGTAGGCAGATAAAAAGTTATTAGATGTGAGTATGAATACTGAGAAATCAAAAATAAAGCCTTAAAAATAAACATCTGATCTAGTCTAAGTTTTTTGAAAGAAGCTCCAATTTAAAGAAATATGCAAAAAATAACCTTCTGCAGATCAACTGAAGTAAAAATTGATATTCAGGTCATATGATCCTTGCATTGTCTGCAGAAATGGTGCTGAGGGTTTTAGGAGATAAGTTAAAAATGAATGCTTTTGAAAATGTCCATATATAGCCATTGTTTACCCCAATGTATCTCAGAACTCAGCACTATGGCAGATTTCACCATGCTTTAGAATTTCATTTTTTAAAATACACCTCTTGTACAAGCCTCACATAACGAGCAGGATTCCTTGGTTGCCCTCAGGCTAGTGATAATATACAAAGAAAAATATTCTGCCGTAAAACAAAATGAATCCTAAAACCCAGAAGACTAGGATTGGCAGTTATCTTCAGTAATACCTCGTTTTTGTGGTGTCTATAGAAAGCTGCACTGTTGATTTAGACCTTGGTAGGCTGCAAAACAAGGAGCTTTGGGCAGTATGTGCATGTGGGAGTCCTTCATAGGGAAGAGAATGGTTATGGGAAACATCTACTGCAGCTCAGCTGGTGGGCTGTGCTCTGAGGACTGATTGCAGTATTGCACTGTGAAATCTATTGTGACAGCCTTTGGTTTGTGGTTTATGCCTATATGGTGATGTTGAAATCCCCCTTGTCATTGTTTTAGCAGAGAAAGGGAACGAGTCTGAACCTATTGCTCTTGGCTAAATGCAGGAAGGGAGAGGCTTGTGATTAGACTGTTGATCAGGCAGGTTATTGGGATGCAACCAGTGGAAAAGCAACAAGGAAATTCAGCAGAGAGAAGAAGTGGAAAGGATTCCTACTTTTGAGATATTTGCAATTTTAGTATGAAAAATGAGTAAGTTTACTTCTTATGTTTAATATAAAATCAATATTTACAAAGACTGAGCTATGTTTATTTATATAGAGAAATCTCCTTGTTCTCAGGGTCTTTGCACTGAATGGAGTTGTAACACATTTAAAAGTACATTTTAAAATAGATTCTTAAGTGTATTTGAGTTCCTGGGATTGGTGGAGGAGCCTTGCAGGGTGCTGGGGGCACCTTTAATTTCAGTCTTGCCTACTTGATTAGGCAAAGCACAATGCAAGACATTTCAGTGAGTGTGATGTGACCTAAAAGGTATTTTTGATGATTAATTGAGCTTGCTAGTGATTTTGCAAAAGAAATTACTGATATGATTGGGAGAGGAAGAAAATATTGTAAGATTAAAAGTATACTTATTCTTCTTTAAACCTTGCAGTTCTGGAACCCAATGGTGCTCACTAGCCCAGATAAAGTAGCAATGGTAGTTTAACTGTAGTTCTGTTTACTGCACATTCTTTCTCTTTTGCTACAGTTTTCCAGGAATTCGTGGGCTAGGGAACTGATTGTGCCCATGTTAATGTATAAAGAAGTATCTGATTTTGAATGAAATTAAATAGGACTTCTGTGTTTAATTGATAATAACTGCTCACTCAGCTTTAGCAACAGAGTCAGAATTTCATGCTTTTCCTTCTGCAGATGCATATATTTGTCGGGCATGGTTTGAAACCACCAATATGATGCAAGATGCTGAAGAACAAAGTGCTTTAAATCTCCTCTAAGCAGGCTCAGCCATTCTGGTCCTTGAAATGCCAGTCAACTCCCTGAGGCCTTTCTAGGTGAAAAATCGTACTGATACCATTCTCATGGGCATTGCGTGAGCAGTAATGCAGCAGTGGAAACGTTTTATCCTGTAACCTTCAGTTGAAATATAAAGTAACCAACTTTAGTAAAAACCCTGAGGAAACCTCAGGCTGCTCTTGCTTTTGTGCTGCAATTCAGTAGTTGAGAAGGAAGCTTATGTCCCCTGAAACGAAACTGCTACCTGGAACCAAATAACTTACTACTTGAAGTAGAAATGCTTAGTGCTTTGGAGTTAAACAGTTTAAATTTATTGTGAAACCAACTGTGGAAGAGAAAAGCAGGGCTTTTTTTGATTGTTTTCTGGAGATTTGTTTTTGTTTTGCACTGTTTTACATTATTTCTTGGTGTTCCTTTTCCCATAACATCTCCCTTGTGTCAGAAAAAAATTCTGATGAAAGAATTCTCCCTGAGTTTCCTGTTTCTCTGCACTGCTGATGCATGTACTGATGATGGAAAGTGGTACATCATCAGGATGCCTGGATAACCCACCTATTTCTGAAGCCTGCACCATGGTTATGGCAATAAGAAGTGTCTGAAAGACAGAGCATGTCTTAAGATTTCTGTTAATTAATTTATGTAAAAATTGAAGCTTTATATTGGAACCCCATTTCACCATCTGTTCTTCAAACATTTTCTTCCCTGAGATGGAAATTGAATGCTCAGTCATCATTTATATATTAGGAGTACACAGGCTTTTAAAATGATGTCTTCTTAGTGCACGGATGTCTATTAAGTGCCACATCATGAACAAAGGCAGAGCTCAGTTCTTGCCAAACCCAGAGACAAATCTGTTTTGTCTGAAGCACTTTTTCTGGTGTTTGGCAATGTAAAATCGCAAATATCTGTGGCCTTCTTGAGCATAGTTTAGATTTTACACAACTCTAGTCCTATTCACAAGAGGACTAGGTTTACACCAAAGTTTCTGAGCACAAAAAGGTTTCCTATATTGAGATAACAGGTATTTAGTACACAGCATCACTTCTAGTATTCTGAGGAGAATGAAACTGGCAGCTTGGGTTCCTGGTGCAACTTTCTCTCTTGATGTGAAGACATAATGGGAATGCTACGCATCCTGTGACAGTGCCTTCCTTTCTGATGGAGAATGTAAACTCCTCTCAGTAATACAAAATCAGGTCGTCTCTGATTTTGTTAGATTTGCTAGTCGTGTTAGCTCAGCTTTGTCTTCAAGTCGGTTCCTGCATTTCAGATCTCTTTCAGCATCTCTTCTTTTCATCTTTGTTACCTGAAATTATCACTGCTAAAAAAGGTGGAAAACAGCATATGTAAGAAAATGTTTTCTGTGCCGCTGCCTCCTGTATGCCAAAGCAATGGCAACATCTGTAGAACCCACAGATATGTATCTGTGATGTTTGAAAACTATCCGATTACTGCCCATCTGCTTTCTAGTTCAGTCTCAATGTTATTTCCTGTAAAAATGGAAAACACTGAGCATAGCTCCACATTCACTCATGCCACTCAAGCTGTTACGAGTGTCTGGATCACCAACACTTTCCTTTCAATAAATACAATATTTTGCTATTTGCTAAAATGTTTGACAGTGAAAAGACAAACACTCTACACCAAGCAAAGTGTGGTGTCTTGTGGCTGGGAAATGTGGCTGTAAGGCAGCTCGTCTGTGAAGTTGCCAATGACAGATCTGTTCTTCAATTCCAGATAGACTCATGCATGTAAAACATCAGCTTCTTTTTCCTGTTTTCACCTTGCTCTCAGCTGACTTTAACCCCACAATTCAATACATTTAATTTTTTTTTCTTCTTAAGCAGAAGGAGCTTAAGAGAGGATACAACTGTTCCATTCCATGGCTGTTCAAGTATCTCAACAGTAACTTGTTGCTGTAACCACCTCTCCCTGTTCCCGCAGTGTGCAGATCTTATTAATTTTTATGTATATAGGTCTGTGATGTTTCTTCTCTCCGTGTTTGTTAGAGCCATAAACAGTTTAGCAGGTGAATTAATTGCCACTATGACACAACCATCATGACAAAACATTATTTCCTAATTGTGTATTGTTTTTCCAGATCTTCTGGATGTATCTCTCTATCTCTGAGAGATGGTTGCCACCATGATTGGTTTTTGTTGTATTTGGTCTGAGTTGAGAAGTGTCCATGAGCCTCATGCATTTATCTACATGCTCCAGGAAAGTTTATTTGTTGATATGTCTCTTAAACGCAAGCACAGTGTGTGGAAGTACTAAACTTTGCTTCACCAAATTGAAAAGCATGTTTTCCCTCTGAGTTTACAGCCCATCAGTAGTTTAGTCAAGACCAGGGAACGGCACTTGGCCTACCAGAAAGTTCTAAAGCACCTCTAAGGAGTTGAGGCCAAGTAATGCTTTGGGAGGATAAAGTGGAATTTTCTTTTGAATTAATGAATCTGTGAGGGTGTGGGGGAGCTTGAAGGTAAGCATATCACCAAGAAAAACTGTGTGGCATAAACGCAAAGCTGGAGAATCCCAGTGATTCCTTCTCCTGTGGTGAGTTGATCATTGCTGGTTTACACAATGGTTGGAAGTTTGCCAGATCTCTAAAGCCTGTTGAATTTGGTTTTGGAGATGAGAAAATTAAATTTGATTCTTTTTCCTTTCCTGTTACTTTTGTCCTTATAAACCTTTCTGTTTCTGTTGCTTATTTTGAATCAAATAAAAGCTGCTCTTTGTTTTTTAGAGTGACTAGTTCTTTGTTAAGGATAAATTCTAGGAAACTGGATAACAGTACACAGTTTCTTGTGGGACATAGTGAGCCTGAAAACTGAGTACCTCAGTGGTCCTGGGGGTCAACATCCCTTTGCTTTTCTGCTCTCTTCTGGTGGGAGTCCACCCAACTACAGTTCCTCTGTAAAATACCCGTACAATAAGGTTGCTGACCATGTTTGCACACTTTTTATCTGATTTCATAGAGACCAGGCATCACTGTTATCAGGCCCCTATGTTATCCGCTAATCTGTATTGAAAAAGATCAAACAAGGCATTGAGATTTCCCCAACACTGTAAGGATGTGTGTTGATATGGATTACATGAAACGAGGTCTTTCATTTCCCTGGGTTTCTGTTCAGGCATCTGCAGGAGAGAGAGTGTCTCTGTTGCACGCTTCCGTATTTGAGAGTACACAGGGCACAGGCTGGGAGCAGACAAGAGATGAGTCAGCCCTTTGAAAATGCTCTCAGAGAACAAACGATCCCAATGAAAGGCATTGTTGATGCCCTTTGTCAGTGAGTGCAGATTTCAGTGAGTATTTCAGATCTTCATTAACTCAGATACAAGGTACTCTAACAGTGAAATTCTGTGGGTCTGAGTGGGAGTCCGCCCCGTATATGAAAATCGGGGTCAGACCTGCACTTCCCTTTGGCACTGCTTCATCCCATTATTTTCAGTTCTTCTCTGTAAACCTCTGCAACAATTCCTCTCGCTCGTTGATATTTATGCCCTTTAAATATAAATGGACAGTTAACACCTTTTCCTGAGTCAAGTTATAAATATTTATTTTTTTAATCTGTCTCTATAAGTCATCTCTGGCAGCCTCATGGATGCAACCTTGTCATTCCCGCTGCTCTACAGGATCAGCCGCTCAGCCTGAGTCTTGCTTTGAGCAGTTGGAAACTGCCCAGGGCCAAGCTGGTGCAATTACAGTGCAGCATGTGAGCCCGAGATGTGAATTTCTGTGACCTGCTCTGCTGCAGAGGGCATACTTTTATATCTTCTGCATAGCCCAATTTACAGCTCTAATTTCTGCAAAGAGAAAGAGAGAAAGTAAAAATTCACTGCTGTGTAACCGAAATGGTTTTCTTACTAAGCAAGTCAAATAGTAAATCCTATAAGAGAAATGAGTGCTTCCATACATAAGACAAGCCAGGAAACTTGCTTCACAGTCTACTTGTCAAGCAGCACGTTGCATCTTCATTTCTTAAATGTTCTGTTAGGGGCTATGATAAAAGGAACATGCCTGCTAACATAACAGCCTGCCTTCAAACGTAAGATATGTCTATCTGCTTCAAAACAAATACGGTGTTTTTTTTCCATTAATAGATAACTTTTCCTAAGCTCTTAATATATGTTATCTGACATGATATTGGCTAAACTTGTGATTTTAGAGAGCAGAGATCAAGTATAAGAGGAGAAGTCGTAGTACTGTGGCCTGAGCCCGCAGGATGCTGTTTGCTGCTACCTCCCCAGTGGCTTCAGACATGAGAATAGCAGAACAGCAGCTTTGCTGAGCTGATGCCTTAGTGCTACAGCCATGGCTGGAAAAATAGGTAGACATGGCCAACGACCAGAATGAATTTGCATCTTTACACAGTAGATAGCAGCTCCTTTAGATTATAGGAATTTGCTGCTGAAAATGGATACTTAAGATGGGAGAGTTCACAAGATACCTTGTCTTCAAATATAGTCCTCATTTTTCCTTTTGAACATGACCGGTTCTGGAGGATTTTTTTCTTATTTTAATTTAAATTCAGACAGTGAAGGCAACTTGCCTACTAATACTGCTCTGCAGTTTTTTAAATTAATGGCAAAAGCTACAGGTCAGGCATCATGGCTTGGCTGTAAGTGGTACTTGGGATGAGAATGTGGCAGTGTCCCCACAGCTATCAGTGGGTGTACTGCTTCAGTGCTCACACAGTCTGCTGCACTGTCCAGCTGCAAGCCAAGTATGGGGTTTAACTGCTGGGGTGTTCATTTTCTAAAATAAGACCAGGCAGGTCAGAGCTTCATGTAATTAAGTTAGTTTAAAAACACATCTTGATCTTCTTGACAAGTCTGTATGTTGTGCTAAGATATTTTTTTTTTCTTCCACAGGGCCTCTTGAAAAGTCTTCCTGTATGATAATCATAAACTGGGACTAAAATGCAAGAAATGGAAAACATTTCCTTTCTTGGGTATCATACACAGCTTGTTGAGGCAGGGTTGGTTCTATCTAGTGGTGCCTCTTTGTGTTTGAGCACACTCCTCATTTGCTGACTTCTCCTCTACGAAATTCCTGTTGTATATGCAAGATAGTTATGAAAGCCACTGTTAAAATTTTTTAAAAGCATAAAAGAAATGGTGTGTCCAAGAAAACCAAAGGAGTTGCATGTCTTCTCACTTGTTTTCCTAGTCCAGTTCTTTCAGTGAAGGGATCATTCTCACAGGTTTTTGCATATATTTCTGTAATGACAACAGTAGCACATTTGAGCCTTGTCTGTGGTTGGGACAGTTTTGTGCACTGAACACTTGACATGGTTTTGCTTGTCACAAACGTGACTGCCTGCTCAGATGCTGGATGTTCCAGGTTTTTCCTGCTGGCAGATCTTGCCATTAAGCCTTGCTTTCTGCTATGATGGTTGCTCAGAGGAAATATTCTTCAAACTAAAGTTTCAGCAAAATTCTGAAAACATGCTTTATTTTTCCCCAGCTTTGCTATGCATCATGTGTTTTTTTTTCTCTTATGCCATTAGCATCCTCTATCTTCTTTTTATAGCAGGGAAAAGACAGTCATGGTATTCACTGTGTTATGTACCTAGAATGTTCTCCATTGTCATTCATTTGAGGGAGCTAAGGCTTCTTTAAAGCCCTATCACTGTGATGCATCCAATTTGAATAAAGCTTCAAGAAGGAAATAATAATCCTTAAGCAGTACTTTTGTGAACTGCACATATCCCTGACAGCTATGCAAGCCTGTGCTGGCTGGCTGTTTTAACCCCAATTTCATGTTTCCTCTGAGACGACAGGTTTTTACACAAGGAGGCATTCACGTCACATTTACACACTAGTATGTTTTAATGTGAGAGGTTCAGCTGCTTTCCATGCCTTGTGTTATCTGTTCTCCTTGCTAAATCCATGAGAGCAGAATGGCTTCATATGGTTGGGAGGACACTGAAGAAAGATTTGGGACCCTCATTTTCTGCTGCTGGCTCTGCCAGGACAGATGCAGTGACCTTAGTCAAGTCACTTCATCACACCGTGCATCCCTTTCTCCACCTGTAATCTGGGTTTATGATGTACCCACAGCCTTGGAAATGGTTCATGAAGTGCATTACTGAACATTAGGTGATGTTGCTGCTGTTGCCTCTTCCACAGCAGCTCTTGGTGCCGGTTTGCCGCCGTTCTGCTCACAGCTGATTTTGCACTCTCTTGCTGTGGGTGCAGACATCCAGCAAGTGTGCATATGGAACCAGGGACTTTTGTTTCTAAGTCAAGTTTAAACAGCTTCTTTAAAAACTGGACCATGCTGTAACTAGAAGTTTAGTACCAATGTTAACTGTTACTTTGGAATTAGATGTGTGCCTAGTAATCGCTTTGGAGATCACTGGTGTCACTGAACCATAATCCAAGTGTCATATTTTAAGTGACTCAAACTCAATTTTCTCCTCAGCATTCTCCTGAAAATTAAATCTCTACATCAGATGTCTTAAGTTAATATTTTATCATTTTATTTAAACTGAGAAAGCCCCACATTGCTCCTGAAATCAGAACTGTAAAAATAAGGAATTGCAGTGTAAGCTGCTAGCAGACCTGGGGGCAAGTGTTTTGCACTGCCTTTGCTGGGATGGAGTGGCAGAGGTGTGGCAGTTGCTTGTGTTAAATGTATAATTCAGCAGTCAGACTTCCGATTGTTCCTGGATTAAGTCGTTGAACACTGTTGATAGTGTCACAGATTAAGAACACAGTGCCCTGCAAAAGATAAGATTACACTGTCTATATTATGGCTATGACTAGGACACTAAAAAAACCAGGAGTGTGGCAAAGTTTCTCTGCGAAACACTGAAATGTGAAAATACTGCCCTGGCCACCTAACCAGTACTTACCATACTGTTTCATTATGCAGCATATAAAGTAGGAAAATGACAACTCTCTTTTTCAAAGACTTAATTCTCATTTGCATTAAATTCTCACTGCATCTTTTTGTATGACTGTGTCAGAAGAGAAGTTATATCATTGGATGTGGATTCTATTCACTGAATAAGTTGGCCTGGAATTTAACGTTATTAGCATTTGAGAAAATACTGAGAGCATTAAAGGAAGTATTGAAAGAGCTGGAACTGACACATTTGCCGTAAATTTAAGAGAGCTGTGTTTAAAAACTATACACATGCAAAGATACCGAGGCATAATGAAGCCTCCTACACACGCCATGGAATTAAATATTTATACTGTAATCATACTATTAATAAAATGATGGATCAGCCAGTGTCTGCTGCAACAAAACTCAGCTGAGGGACTGATTACTGTCTAGAGGAGCAAAGCAATGTGAGAACTGAGGAGCAAGAGCATATGGAGTAGTTTGGGAATCCCTGTCCTGGATTAGCCATATAATTGTATAATACACTGAATTTGCAAAAGAGCCTCACCTTGCAGCTAGCACTGTCCCCTTCTTTATTTCTTGTGTGAAGTGAAGGGCCAAGGAGAAGAGGCCATGGAGCAGAGGGAAGGTCTGCAGCTCTGCTTGTGCTGCTGCCGTTCCTGGGTGGATCCCCCCAAGTGCAGCAAGTGAGCTGCCTTGAGTTCAGTTGTTGGTGGATGTAATTCTGAGGCCATCAGGACGCTTGAGCTTGATCAGTGCAGGGCCATCTCAGGGACTTTGCTGTTGGTTGCTGCCCTAGTCTGAGTGCAGGTTTAACACTGAATGGGTCATCTTCTCTTTGGACTTGGTCCAGTTTCCAAGGTTTAAATAAATAAAATAAAATAAAATAAAATAAAATAAAATAAAATAAAATAAAATAAAATAAAATAAAATAGTAAGAAAAACAGAGGTTTGTGTCAGGGAGGAATGACAGAGGGAAATTAGAGGAACAGTGTATCTGTACTGTGAACTGCCACAGTGGGGTCAAACCTTAGACATGCTCTTAAGGGTAACTGCACAGGAAAATTTTCCTAAAAACTAGATACTGTCTTGGTGCTGTCCTGATTGCTTTCCTGATCCTGGCTGTTTGATGCACATGAGAGTTAGCGATCCTCCTTGTTTACTGGGAATGGAAAAGTGATGTTTCTCACAAGCATGGTGCAGACCTGGTACGAGCTATTTATCCGTGTGATCCTCAGCCTTCCACCCAACGTTACCAGACCCATCTGGATGCCCAGTCCTGCACCAGTTCAAACTTTACCCAACATCAGAGTGCTGTATGTGAGCACCTCACAGAGAGTCTGCCTAGAGAAAAGCTGTCTGTAGTTTCGCTTTTTTTTTCCCCATGACTTTCTCCTTTTTCTCTCTCCTTTTTGTTCTATCCTTCATGCACCTTAATTTTTATCTCATGCTGTGAAAACTAACTGCAAAACAGATGCTAATTAGGCAGTTACTTAGGGCTAGCATCCATACATAAGGAACTCGGAGGAATGCTGGATTCTATGTGCACATTGTAGTGATAAACAGTTTGGTTACCTGTTCTGTGTCCCTGTGTTCACTGTAATGGTCTGGAACTCTGCTGGGGAACTGGCATTGCAGCTCACTGCTGACCAGCCTTCCTCCTGCAACAGAGACAAGAAGTTCAGGCAGCAATGCTCACGTTTCACTGCGTGTAGACTGGTGAATGGATAATCAGATACTACAACCGGCAGTAAGTGGGTGTTTTCCTCCCAGAACACTCTCCTGTGTTTCTCAGTTGACAGGAGTATTTTCCTGCACAGTGAATTGCTGAAGCTCAAAAAAGAACAATTGAAAATTATATTGAGGGTTTGTTACAAATATTATATATTGCTATGAGGAAGTAACTAGTAGGAAATACACATCCTGCAGCTTTGTTCTGTCGGCTTGCTCAAGCTAAGTAACTTTTGACTGGAGTATATTTGAGTAGGTTCCCCTTCTCTCTCTCTTTCTCTCTCCCCAAAGACACCATTAGGTGTCTTCCATGAAGTAGGATGCAGAGCAAGCAATGACTCAATAACAAAAGCTTCACAAGGGAAGGTAGGGTCTGTGGAAGTCCCTTCTCTACTTTTTGGGGTGGGAGAGGCCCTTCCCATCTGGAGCTCTGGCACTGAGCGAGGGCAGCTTGCTGCTCCACATGGGCTGAAGCAGAGCTTGGACTTTGCCTCGTCAATCCAAGCAGGGAGGGCAGTTGCCTCAACATTTGAAGCAACTGGGCTGCTCTGGAATGCAGCTTTTGTCAAAAAAGTCAATTTCTGTGGACCATTTTTATTTTCTATAGAAAAAGGAGTTTTTTTACAGCAAAAAGAAATTATATATTTGTTAAATGGTTATGTTGGTGGCACAACTGACAACAGCAGCAAACTGGAACAATGGAACAAGTTAACTGGAGTGTGAGAAACCCCCTTTCCAAACAGAAATTAAATTAATTTTGAATGTTTATTGGCATCATCCAGCTTACATCACTTTTAGTAGGAGCAGAGTTTTTAAACTTGACCAAAATTAAGCTTAAGTTACTTTCTCCTTTTTACCTTCCATCCCAGTCCATTTCCATCATGTAGCATTTCTTTCTTTTGCTTTCTGTACTAAAATATTGTTTAGTGTTGTAAATTATCATACTTTACATCTGGACTGTCCCAAAAATGGTTTCATTTCCATGCTAATTGGATTTGATACTTCAGTAAATTCTTAACCTCCCCTCAAGATCGTTCAAGGTCAATGAGAAATTTGGTAAAGAGTTAGTTGTGAGATCCTCAAGTGAGGTTTGATAGTGAAAAGTGTAAGATTTATTTTTGAATGGGGATACCTGACAAAATCTGTAGATGCTGATGATGTTAATAATTATATTGATAATGAAAGAATAACACTAAAATATTAATACATTGGAATAATCAGATGGAAACAGCTTTGTTCAAGCCTTCAGCAAGACCCTGCAACACAGCAAAGTGTTGTTGAAGTCAATAAGAAAACCATTTACTAGCTTTCAAAAGAGTCTGTGGGATGGATTCTGCTATATACAGGGTCCATGTTGTAGTTCCAGGAGGGTAAGCTAGTGTGCATACAGAGGGCCATGGTACTTAAGTCCTTGTAACATCATTAAAGTATTTAATGCAACTGGACAAGAATATTCTGGGAGATATTAGCATAAAACATCAGTTAAAGAGAGGAGTACACAGATGGTTAAAAAGCAATAACTGAAAACAGTGTCAGTTTTCAGTCTTTCATGTGAATATTATTAATGTAATATTATAATAATTACAATATTAATGTAAATTTAGACTTCTTTATATATATCACTTGCTTGCAAAGTCACATTATCCCAAAATGAGTTAAAAGAATAAATGCAGTAGGTCACCTTGTGCACAGAAGTGGCAGCCATTGCAAGCCAAATAATCCAACATTACCAGAACAAGCCGACAGATTTTCGAGAGGGTTTCGTTGTTGTCTGGGTTTTTTTGTTTTGTTGGTTTGGTTTTGGTTTCGTTTTGTTTTATTTTTCAATTCTGTGCTTGTCTGAAACTGGCTGCGAATATGCAGAGCTGAGTGAAGGTAAGCAGGAAGGACAGACAAGTGCTTGCTATTGAGGTGCTCAGGCAAGAATAAAGTCCTTCTGAGAATCTGTTCCTGACTGTCAGGTGCAAGGACTTGGAAACAATTTCAGTTTTTCTGAGTGCTTGGAAAAGTGCATCCTGAGGCAGAGCAATAAGTTGCACACAATTCTGGCTATGGGCATACTGTGTCCTTGGTGCCGTTTCTTGCCTTTCCTCATCTGGAAACAGCCATGGGAACAGCAGCTGACCTACACCAAGGGCAGTGGTTCCACCATCTGCACAGAGCCCCAGGGCTGTGCAGCAAGAGGGAAAGTTTTTTGTTTCTCACATATCCCTCAGACTTTAAAACTAATTCCCCTCTAACAAGTCTCTTCTTCCTATATTTAATATTTTACTAGATTCCCGTATTTGATGTAAAATATATGTGCAATGTGGAAAAACACGATACTCAAACATGTAGCTAATCTTCTGTAATTGCGTTTCACTTGATAGGGAAATACAGGAATAGGTCATTTTCTAAATGTAATTATTTTGCTTTGAATTTTCTGAAGTTCACTTTAGTATCAAGCAAAGAATGTGTTTGGACTTTTTCCTCTGTGTTATTAAACTATGGGATCTTTCTCAACCTGTAATTCAGTGTGAAAAAAGGAGTATCAGATTTTATTAAAAATCAGACAGTTTTGGTGAATTTTGGCTGTGAGAGGAAATGCTAAACAAAGTGGTTACTGTATATTCTGTTGCCTTAGAGACTGAAACATCTGTATCCGTGCAGGCAAGTGATGCAGACATGGTAAGATTTGACTTCCTTACATTCCTGTGTTCATCTTGCTGTCAATGGCAATGTTTTATGGTGGGAATATGCTGGGCTTCTTTAGCATTTATTTATCTGGTTGTGTGGCATATCTTGGACTAGGAGGGCTTTTTAATTAAAGTCTAACTCTGAAGTCAAGACGCTCCCTAAGAAAAGATGCTTTTACATGAATAATTTTTTCAAGATGAACTTGGAGGGACTTGAAATGATTGTTGTACTGGTGATAATTGTTGGATTTGTGAAGGCACTTGAGCATCTGGGTCTCCTAGAAGGCAATTATGAAGGTAGGATGTTAAGAAATAGAAAATAATTTATTCTGAAAGCTATTTGCTGCAGAGCATTATACTTTAATCTGTAAATGCATGTGCAGTGTTTGAGTATCAGAGAAGCTGAACAGTAGCTGAAATAACTTTAATGCTTCCCTTATAAAAATGAAATGTATTTTACATGTCAATATAGTATTGTAGCTCTCAGTGCAGTTCTGAAAATAAATTTGACATAATCTTAAACCATTCTTTAGCTATGTTTAAGATTGTTTTAAGAACTTCAATACAGATTTGTATGCTTTGGAAAAGTGCAGCTTGCATCCTGAAGCTCTGAATGAACGAAGGGTTTACATTTTAGTAAGTTTATCATTGCCACTTCTCAATTTGTTCTAATTGCTGGAAACATCGTGGCTTATTTTTAGCTATTGACTATTATTAACAGAAAATCCAAACCCCTTACTGAGCTTATTTGAATGAACATTTCTATTGTAATCAGTTTAGCCCTCTTTCAGAATATTTCTTTTTAATAAATCTGCCTGGTTTTGCTCTCTAGTCTCATGTATATTTTGGGAAAACACTGCCGATTGAAATGTAAATATGCTTTGTTGAAGATAGTTTGAGAAAGCTGACTCTTAAAGATACTTTAATTCTTATTACCTCTCTGTTTTTATAAACAGTGCAATTCATGTAGAAACTTGGAAATTTTAAATAGAGGCAGAAGGGATGGATTTTAGACAGTGAGCTCTATAAATCAAAACATGTCTGTGCAGATAGCTTCACTGTTTAATAGGAAGAGTAGATTTACAGTGTTCCTAAATGGTCCTGAACATGGTATACATTGAACAGCTGCTTTTTATAGAAACTTGAGGGTCATTTTTCATGGTAAGCTAGAAGTACGCAGGTATTAAAATAACCTTCAGCTACCCACAGATACCAAACAATTATTCCTTTCTGCTTCAGAGCTCAGGACAACCTGGAAAAGGCGAGGTTGCTGGCATCATATTAATTACATGACCACATTTAGTACAAGGTTCAAAGAACCTTGGAGACTAGTAGCAAGTACTTTACTGGGGGGAAAAAAGTTGTAAAACTTTTGGTTCTTTGGTTGTTTGCTTTTTTGGGTTCTCATGCATGTACCTGTTTCTCCTGCTTCCTGCTGCTTTGATTATTTTTCCTGTTACATGTTTGGATTAATTAAAAGGTGCCTGGTGATAATTGTTGCACAGCATTTTGAAACTAGGGCAGTAATACAGATTGTTTAGCAATTGCTTTACTTACCAGCTCTAGCTTTGTAAGGACTATTGAAATGACCAAATTGTGCAAGTAAGGCAGTGTGCCACCAGAAAAATGCATTTATTCTGGCTTTTGTGAGCCTGCAGAAGTCTGTGTGCTCCTATCAGAAAAGTATTACATGGTACCCGATGCTCAGTTAATTTCCTGTCTCCAGTCCTGTCTCCAGCTCTAGCAAAGTCCATTATGAATTGGTCCATCTGAGCACCTGGGTTTTTTTAATCCTTTTGTTATCTGCCTGAATACATTCAAAGGGCAGATGTTATTTAGCAACTTGTTTAAAAAAAAATAAAATAAGAAAAAAGGTATTGAAGAACTGAGAAGGAAGCTTTAGGAGAGAGTACTTCTTGGGTTGGAGTAGCTGCATCTTCCCAGTGCCCTGTCTCCTCACATGCCTGTGAGTTGTACTCATGTCATCAGGCGGGAATTGCACATTTGGTACCCATAACTCCTAAGGAGAGGGAAGGTCCAGGATATTTGAATAATTCAGAGCAAATCATAGTGATGTCTAGTTGTTTTCTGATGAAGTTTAAATTAAAATACTGAGCAGGAGATTAGGGTTACTTTGTGAATGATATTGAATAAGGGATAAGGTAAACTTTACATTACAATGTTAGAACTTCAGGTGAAGCTGACATATTCAGACTCTGTAGTTTGAACACGTACACAGTTATGGCTTCATTGCAGCTGCTTCTGCAATGTCCACCCTTGTGCAAGAACATACAGCATACATATACTTTACTGAAGCTCTTGTCCTTGTGAAATCTGCTGCTTGCTTTGCTTTTATGGTAAGATAGCTTGAATGAGGTTGTCACTTATAAGTTTCCAGCAGAGACTATTGACTGTTTGTTACAATTGGTTAGTCCTTCACACTTCTGTGCTGGTTGTTATACAAAGAAATTATACTTACTATGCTAGTGAGAAAAAGTTTCAACTCCTATTAACTTCTATTAATTTTAATAGCCCTCCTTGACCCCGTAGGACTTGCAGAGTATGATGCTACATAGGAATCTACACTGCCAGTACAAAAGCGATGCCTGAAGTGTGAGTTATCCTAGCAAGAAAACAAATTTCTGTGGCCTAAGTGATGTATCTTTGCATCTGTTAGTAATGATGCAAGGAGAAAATAGATGTCAGATGCACAGAGCAGTAGAAAGGTGCGTGCTAAATCTCCAGCACAGCATATGGGGTGCTGGCAGACACCAGTGGAAATAGCTGGAAGGTTCCTGTGGCCTAGATAACTCATAGCTGCGGGTCCAGCTTCCTGAAACAGTTGTGGACCTTGTTTATACTGAACAGCTTGCAAAAGTACACTGCTGGCATACTGTCTGCATGTTGAAATCACTGTGATATTATTGAAACTCATCAGTACTATCTATGTAGGTGCTTTCAAAGTGACTTTTACAAACACGAAATCGAAAATCTATACATTTTTAAATGGAGGGACCAGAAGTACCATGGGCAGAAACAGGCTAAACTTCTTGAATCTCTGCACCCTTCCAGCCAGTAATGAATATGCTCTTCTGAAGGTCACTAAAGGGGATGCCAGCACTGGCATTTGAGTTCGCAGCTCTTGCTGGCCTTTTGCCCTTACTCTAACATTTGTGGGCATCTGGACAGGTGAGCCAGCTGAGAAGATTTTGTGCTACTGAGAAAGTGCCTCTGCCTAAACATGAAGTAGAGCACTCCAACTTACAAACTGCTTTGCAAAAGCATTAGCCCAGACCACCTGTCATTAAATGAGCAGAAGAGGAGGACTTCAAAGTTTTCCTAACTGAGCTTTTTTTTGTATCTAAAATTGGTTTTGAAACAATATACAAAAGTTCACAAAAAACTAAATCCTCCCATGCTACTCCCCATCCGCTCCATTTGTATTAAAATATAGTGGAGAACAGTTTTTGTAACAGCTGCTCAACACTAGATGTTCCTGGGGAAAACTATGGTCTTTCAGCTTCAACCTGTGGTTTATGAGGTGCCAGAATTTGTTATGGGGTAAAGGGAAGGAGTAAGGTTTTCTACCAACAGACCAGGTATCAGCTTTCAGCTTCCCTGAGATTTAAGATTTGCTGTCTATTAGTAATGAGGAGCCAGAGTTCCTCTTCAAAGACTCCTGTACTGGCCATGACTTAGCAGAGACTATCAAACTGAAATTTAATTCTGGGCTGTTAAAAGCCAAACTTGCATTTTTCTTTTTGATTTAGCATAATGCCCATCTCTTCTGCCACTAGACAGTACAGTGATCTGATGATGTCACTGATTTATATTATCTCCTAGCTACTGCACAAATGTTAAAGGCAATAGCAGCTCAGAGTGGACCAGTCCAGATCAAGTACGAGTAATTTGCACCAAGAATCAGCACAGTGCATGAATTAACAGGTCTGAAATAACAGCTGGTATCCTCCCAGAACTTGTCTTACGCCTTGCATTTCTAGCATACTCTGTCAGCCCTTCTACCAATGCAGGAATTATTTGTAATAATTATTTAGTACATTTAGCCCTTTTCAGGGAGTTGTTTTTTTCTGACAGCCGTCCCTGTATGCTGATTTCACACAACTACTGCTCATGGGGCCAGGCTCGTGCTCAGCCTTGAGACTGCAATCACGGGCAGCAGCAACAGCCACCTCCAAGCCAAGGAAGAGCCCCGTGATCAGCAGCACTCACATCATGAGCGCAGAGGACTCAAAGCACTGGGGTCCGAGTATCATGGGAGGCTGTACTACTGCATTAAGTGTGTGTCTAGTTGTTGCCTGTGTAGTGATCACAGAATGGTAGGGGTTGGAAGGGACCTCTGGAGATCATCTATTCCAACCCCCCTGCCAAAGCAGGTTTGTCTAGAGCAGGTTGCACAGGATCACATCCAGGCAAGTTTTGAACATCTCCAGAGACAGAGACTCCATAACCTCTCTGGGCAGCCTGTTCCAGTGCTCTGGCACCCTCACAGTAAAGAAGTTTTTCCTCATCTTCAGATGGAACTTCCTGTGTTCTAATTTGTGCCCGTTGCCCCACTGAGCACCACTGAAAAGGGTCTGGTCCCATCCTCTTGACACCTGCCCTTTAAGTATTGATCAGCATTGATGAGATCTCCTCTCAGTATTATCTTCTCCAGGCTAAACAGACCCAGGTCTCTCAGCTTTTCCTCATCAGAGAGATGCTCCAGTCCCTCATCATCTTCGTAGCCCTCCACTAGACTCTCTCCAGTAGTTCCTGGTTATTCTTTAACTGGGGAGCCCGGAACTGGACACAGTACTCCAGATGTGGCCTCACCAGGGCACAGTAGAGAGGGAGGAGAACTCCTCTCTACCCACTGGCCACACTCTTCTCAATGCACCCCAGGAGACCCTTGGCCTTCTTGACCATGAGGACACATTGCTGGCTCATAGTTAACTTGATGTCTACCAGGACTCCCAGGTCCTTCTCTGCAGGGCTGCTTTCCAGCAGGTCAACCCCCAGCCTGTACTGGTGCCTGGGGTTATTCCTCCCCAGGTGCAGGACTGTACACTTGCCTTTGTTGAACTTCATCAGACTCCTCTCCATCCAGCTCTCCAGCCTGTCTAGATCTCGCTGAATGGCAGCACAGCCTTCTGGTGTATCAGCCATTCCTCCCAGTTTTGTGTCATCAGCAAAACTGCTGAGGGTACACTCTGTCCCTTCATCCGGGTCATTGATGTATATGTTGAACAAGATGTTATAGAAACAATATTCTTGTGAACACTGCGTAGGAGCAACTGTACAGTGTCAGCAATGCACAGTGTACAGCTGTGATGTGATGTGATGTGATGGAGAAGGGATGGGATGCTACACGTCTCTGGAGAAAGGCAGACCAATAAGATGATTCTCTTGACCACAGAAGTTCAAATCTCCATTTGGACTTTGTAGTCTTAGTTTGGTTTGAACACCTGTGTATTAATTCTCACCTTTTTGAGAGCTGATAGCATGTCTGTGCCTCAAATCTCTTAGCACCTTTTCATTTTTCTCCTTTATTTTCTCGAGGAAGGAGCCTTTTTAAGACTAGGCCCTGTCTCACTTCCTAGACGTTGCTCTGCTCTGGCCTCGCAGTTGGGCAGCTTTTGGGTGTTGGACAAGGGTTGTTCATTCATAAAAGCCAGCTGTGGTTCTCTTGAGGCAGCAGTACAAATGATGCTGTTGCAGCGTGCATGGCTCTGAGTGTGGATAACTGGATGGAGCATGTGAACATGAGCAGGGACATCTCCAACTGTGTTTGCACTTTTACACAACAAAAGGCAAGAGCACCGGTATTTCTACAGTCACAGAATAGATTGAAAGGTCTGATTTTGTATTTTCTGGTCCCCACACTCATGTTTCTCCCTTTGCTGATCCCCTTTCTGGCCCATCTGTGACTTCTCTTCCTTTGTTGTTTTTTGTTTTTTTTTTTTTTAAAAAAAGTATTCATGCCAATGCCTCTGGATGAGCTCAGAGGGCTGTCTGAATGCACAGGACTGAGCCAAACCTGCATCTTCCAGAATAACAAAAAAGACAACCGTGTGTATGTGTTTGCCTTTGTGAACCGAGAGATACATACTGTACTAGCAAAAGGCGACCGAGCTGGCCAGCTGTCACACGCTTGCTGGCTGAAAGGAAATCGTTATCAGAGCTGTAATATTTGCTTTGTATTCCCCTAGCAGTTACAGGACGGCTGCTGGCTATCTCGCTTCTCATACGTGCTTGTACTTGGTACACACTTGCTGCACACCAACTCCTTTGCCCACAGCACACCACACACCATGCCATCAAGAGAGCTTCCAGCTCTTGGTCAGCACCTCAGCTTTGGTCTGCACCAAGTTATTCCCATTCATCTAAAAATGGGCAGTTTCAGTGGTGTTACTTGGTGCCATTAAAGTGTGTATTTTGGGAGTGTATGCTTCAGCTGTGGACTCCGTAGGAGCTGTTTGTAGCAAGAACTGTTTTCAGTTCCAGCTTTGGGATTTTTACCTGTTGCATGTTTTTGGCTTTCTGAGTGGCTGATGAAATCTTTAGAAAGCATTTATAGCTACAGAGGAGTTCTGGCCTGCAAATGACTTGTACTCATGCACTCATGCACTGTGCTGCTGTTTGTGAGCACAGAATAACCAAAGGACAGGGACCTCCTGAACAGAAAGAAGCTTGTTTGCTACTGTCTGCCACAGTTTTCTACATCCTAACCATGACAGGAGTGTGTCAGAGGTTTTCCTCTCGCTTCTCCAATACAATGCTCGGATGGACAGAATGTCTTTTTCTTTCCATACTCAATTTACCCATCTGTAAAATGGAGTTAAAAGTAATGACCAGATTCAGTTTCCTGCAAGCTTAACATTGATCATAAAAGACTAGGAACTTTTAAGTGGAAAGGTACTAAATCAGTAGACTTGAAACCCTAAGAATCTGCTAGCTGTGCTTGCTGTTATGTACTGCTGTGCACATAATAAACTTCTCTCTTCGCTCTGCCACCACTGACAGACTTATCATAGTGATCACCTAATTCACTCCTTACAAGCTAGGTGAGAGATCGTCACAGGAGACTTGGTGGGTGTAATGCAGAATCAGCATCCTAACTTTTTTCCACTGATCTTACATTGCTCTTCGTTTGTAATATCAGCTGGATATTTTACATCTCTGCTTATCACCTACATTTGAAAAATCTTTTTCAGTTCTTTTCCACTGAAGGTGCTTGATAATTTCCAGGTAAATATACAGCTGCTCCTTTCTCATATTCAGTGTACTCCTCAGGCATGCACACTTCCTTGAGAGGTAGAAAGTAGTGAAATAAGATTCTGTCTTAATGTAATTCCTAATAAACTGTCAAGATGAAGGCAGCAAAGCAGGTTAGAGGAGAAGAATACACCTCTCCGGTGGGGAGAAGCATGCACTGCAGATAGAGCAGGGTGGGCAAGAATAGTCTTTCCCTGACTCCTACTACTACATAAGATGAGATAACTTCTAAAGATATTGTATTATTATAGTACAAAAATTCTGTCTTCTAAATGCATTTGTCAGTGTTGTCTTGTATCACAGTGGCTGAGTGGAATTGATTTCCCTCATTGGCACACTGCTGTCATTTCTAGTCTTCCTCTCTATCAAGCAGAAAGGTTATTTTTATCCTGGCAGGCAGTCTGTTTTCATATCAGCTGCTATTGCGGTTTACCAAACATCCTAGATAGAGGGCATCAGCAAGGAAGGTGAGAGGGTTTGATAATTCTGATAGGAGTGGGATTGACTTTTTGGGAGAGATAAGGTCTGTTTCTTACACATCATCTAGAGGTGTGTGCCTGACATCTTCTCGTCAGGCAGTTCAGAGTGTGGAGGGAGAAAAGATGAATTTAACCTGCTTCACATATCAGAGGAGACCAACAGGTAAGTTGTAGCCAAAGGTCAAATGTGGTAACAAGGCAAACCCAAATGGATCTTGGCAGCACAAACAGCAAGTAGGCATTTTAACCAGTACTGAGTGTTCTTTTCTTCTTTCTTCCTGAAAGGCAATGCTAAAACATTGTGCCTTATCTTGGAAGTCTGTATGTGTGGTGCTTCTCATACTGTGATCATGCTCCTTACTTGTGCATGATCACATAAATTGCAGTGTGCGGCTGAGACCCAGAGCGGGCACAGGGTGCAGATGGATTGAGATGTCCTGGAGAAGGTCTGAGAGCACCAGGCATCAGCACTGTTGTTTCTTCCTTTGGATCCTTTAGTTGGAAGGGGTTTGTTTAGTTCCTTATGAGTTTCCTCCACTGAGGGAATTTGTAAATAGCCGTGTCTCTTGGAAATACAATATCCACCTGCAGAACATGTCAATTAAAGACGCAGGTTAACGAACTCACTGGGATGGTATGACTGCCTCTAGTTAAACATCCAGTCTTCTCCTTGCACAGATTGGTAGCCTGCCCACCTTACCCAAGCAGTTGTCAGCACCGGGCTGTGAGATGGAGCCTGAAGGCCCTCTGGCACAGCATCCTTTTTGTCCAATTCATCCAGGCTCCTTTCTAAAGGGAATTCCAAGGCCCTTCCCTTCATTTTTCACACCTCCTTATTCCATGCTGAGAATTTTGGTCCAATGGGGAGGTACAGAACAACCCATATACTGGTGGTACTCTGGGTAATCATCTTTCCTCTTCTCTCTTAGATAGAGGAGTCTGGGAAGAAGTTAGCCCATCCAGCATATCGTGCAAAACCAGGGAAATAAAGTCACTCAAAATTGTTGTAAGAATAATGCAGAATCCTCACACTGTTCTTCACACAGGTTTTCTCCTGAAAGTGGAAACGCTGTGTTATGGCTCTGATATTTGTGAGCGTATTTGCACGGCTTCCAAACATAGTGTGCACACAGCTTTTTCTTCACTTTGATTTAAGGATGGCTGCTCTCATTTCAAGTGGTGTTTGATCAATATTTTTGTCAGGAAAATTATCTGTGTACATGTGAAAGGAGGCTGTGTATAAAGTCCAGTTGATCAGTTGGGTTTTATAAGTATAGCTATTAGCTTAAAGGCAGAGGCAGCTTTTGCACAATGCAAGATTAACTTATTGGCTCTTAAAATAATATTTCAAAGAGTTTCTGTAGCCTTTAAAATCCCACTTAATACAGGTATGACCACCCTATATTCTTGTCTCATGAGATAATGAAACAGTTTAAATAATTTATTTCAGCTTAGCTTGAAATAGGTTTAGTGGCAGATGGACTGCAGTGGCCGTTGGGCATGACTAGCTGGGATACCCAGCGGAGCCCATGTGTGGTTTTTAATGAAAGCTGAACAATTTTTTCACCTTTGTCACTAGGTGGGGATGAGGAGTCACTTTGCTGTGGGCTAGTGAAATGCCGTTTTATAGGGGTTTAAATATGCTTGTGGAACCCCATATTCACTTGTGTCATGATTTGGATTAGAACTCTTGTAAAGAAAAAAAGCATTTAATGAATCTTTTTCACTCTTTTTCTTTGGTGTATTCATTGAGAGAAGAATTCTGAGATGTTGATACATTCACATTAATAATTACACTATTTCTTATATTCACTAAAATTTAGACTATGAAAAGATTTATATAAGTTTCAACATGACAGAAACTGTAAAAGATTCCCTCAGCCATGCTGAAGCACTACTTCATTATGTCTGAGAAGTCCAAAGCGCGTACAGCCTCTTTGGCTACTACATTACTGTCTTGTGTCTATAAGCAATTAGTACCCTGTCCCTTCGAGCGCATACCAGGAGTTAAAAATAATAGTAATAATCAAAATGCCTCCCAAATAGCACAACACTTCATGCTCCAGTTGTACAAACTACTTCTGCCCCAGAGACCAAGAAGATCCCTGAGGTAGCGGGTGAAGAGCAGATTTGTGCTGTTGAGCTGCAGCTAATAGAGTGAGAAGAGCCAGGCTCAGCGCTGCAGACAGGGAGGCTCACTAGTGATGCACACTCTTCTCCCAACTAGATTAAAATGCTTGTATGTACAAATACATGGTGATACATGATGCCATTGAGCATAAGAGTGGGCATCCTTGGAGACAGTACCCTGGGAGGCTCTCAAGGAACATTTTAAAGCTCAAGAGCAGCTGGGAAAACTTAAAAGAAGCTCACAACTGGAAGAGCATAGGTTTTACCAACCTGATCAGTCTCCGAAAAGTTATGAGACTTCTTTTCTCAGCCAGGAACTGCTGGTACCTATGTGTCCCCAGGAGAAATTTTATCAGCACAAGAAAGGGTGAGCTCTGAGTGTCACTGCAAACTGTTGTGCTGGTGGAGCTGCTGTTAACATGTCAGCAATGGTGCACAGCTCCATGTTGGCATTGTACCTCCATTTATAAGGGAACATAAGTATCACTGAAAAGTCCTACCATTGGACAAGGCAGGTGGAAACTGGATGCAAGATAGAGTGAGCTGATATGAAAGCCTGTCTATTTACAACTTCATCATCTCAGATCTTCCTGAAAAGTTAGGGGAGCTTCTGTGGCCCCACAATTCTCATAGAGCCCACTGTGGTAGACATTGTCTCTCTGGGGCACTCACAGAATTCTACTTACTAATACCAAGTTCGTATTGACAGAATGTCAATTTTATTTTTATATCTGAAAAGCCTCTAGCTTTGGGCTTATTATTTAATCCAAGTTTGCTGTACTGTGAAGTGGAAAAAAATTTTGCTTTAGTCTGCTTTTCCATTAAACACCTGACCCACTTTTGTCCTAACTGGATGCTTCTGTGCTTAAAATGGCTTCATAGTTCAGTTCTCCTGGATTCAAAGGATTTTACCAGTTATCAAAATTGTCCCCTTTTTTTGCCTTTTGTCATGACCTCTGAATTGTTACTGTTCTTAAAGGATTTCTTCTATTGTGTCATTTGATGAAGTGGAAAAAATATGAATTCAATAAACATCCCAACAATGTTGAGATGACCTAATTCTGACATCTTCAGAAAGTTTTTTTTTCCCCAGTTAATTCTTATGAAAATTTTACTGTACAATATACATATTTTAGGTGGGGAAAAAGAAGAGCTGCTCCATAAAACTGTGATGCATCTTAGTTTTCATTTATCATACGTGTTTTCTGTAGCACATTTTTCAATGTTTTGAGCTCACATTGTCTCACATTAATTTGTAGTGCCTTGGTTAATATACATTGAATTAATTTATTTCATGGAAAATGTAGGTAAGTCATTTTCTTCTACCTCAGTGGTGATATGCTGTAGTTCTATCAGATGTCACAGTGTGATACACTGTATGAGAATCAGAGCTATCTTTTGAGGGTAGAGGCTTGTTGCTTTGCATGATCCAAAATGCACAGGGTGAAGAGGCAGCCCAGAAACGAACATAAGAAGAGGACCTCAAGGATCCCACTTCAGAAGGTATATTCCCACACTGGAAAAAAGGATAAAGGGAGCCTGCAGGAGTGAAATAGCCTGAATAAAAAGCACTTCTATGGCATCTCAGGAGGTTAAATACTGCCTTGGGGATGGACAGGTTAGAGTTCAGTGGACCAAAGAGAAATTATGGACCAGAGGGATCCTTCTGCTCTCCCACTTGGTCCATGGCCAGTCTCAAGGGTCTCCCTGTGTGGGACCAACACTCATGCACAAGGCAGGCTGATGTCTGCATGAGCAGCAGCTGGTGGACACATCTTGGGACTTTCTTTTGGCGATGGGGGGATATATAGCAACTCAAGGGGTATCAGGTCTAGGACAGCAAGTGAGCTGCTCTTCCAGTCTAATGTAACTTGAAAACTTACTAGGATGGTAAAAGCAAATCATTACACAGTACTGGAACTTGGACCTGAAGCTGTTGCCCACACTTACCTGCTTCCTTTGCCACATCCTATGATGTTATTTCCTCTTTGTAAGAATAGCTCCAGTAGTTGCTTTCTCTGTTTTTCAGAGAAGTCATGTCACTTGCTTCCTGTTGACCTAAGTTTATTTCCTAGCAGGATTGCATGCTGGCCTGTTTCTCCTTCTCAGGAGGAGCACCTGCTGTTACTGGCCACGTGCTCATCATCCACTGTCCCCTACCTACTGCTGGGCACTTGCTTTGCTTGATTTTTCTCTTTATGTTTAAAACTTCAGGATCCTATGCTGAGACTCTCTGCCAACCAGAGTCTGATGAATAGTGGGGAATGCTGTAAGGACCAAGTTCCTACCTCCAGTTTGTTCCTGCAAAGGCAGTCAGAAGAAACCTGTGGTCAGTCCTGCTCAGAACGAGCTGATGAGGATTGCCATACAGAGTGCAGCCACTGCTGGCAGGTTTGCATCCTGCACGGACACACAGTGAATCAGCAGGCTGTACTGGAGCATTTATGCTCCTTTCCACCTTTCGAAGGTTTCAGTAGCACTCCCTGCAGCTGTTTGCACTTTTGCTTCTTGATTTTAAAAACATCTTTTTGAGCTCAGCTGCTTGGAACTCCCAGCTGGGCTTTTTAAATACAAAAGGAAAAGGTTGAAAGCAGCTACCATGAGTACTGAGCACAAATGACAACCCCAGATACAACATGCACAGATTATTGAGAAGAAGAAAGAAAACAAATGTGATGGGACTTGTAGGAGAAACTTGAGGAAACTTGAGGTGCAAGCATCAGAGACAAATTTAAAATTGTGCTCTGTGCATGATTTCCTGAAGCACTGTCTTTTAAGCCAGCATTACTCCTGGCCTCTCTCCTTACCTGCCTTTATCCCTGCAGCTCTGACAGTCCCACATCTATTCAATAGGAAAGGAAACTGGTTACAAACTAACCAGGTAATGTACTAATAAAGCTGGCAGAAGCAAAGAGTCTGCGTGCTTAGTTATGGGATGGCAGCTCCCCCATCTCAATAGTAACAGTACTCTACTTTTCCTTAGCAGATCTCATAAAGCTTGCAAAGGAGATTGTTTACTTGATTTCGGTTTTACAGGGAGAAATGGTGTGACTAGGCTTCAGCTGTCATATAGCTCTCATCTTCACAGCTTTTGTTTTCTGCAGTCCTAGATCAGCTTCACGGCTCTAGGTTCCTTGGGACATTGGCTCTGTCCTTGCGGAAGGTTTAGTAGGAATACCCTGCGCTGTATCTTCAGATTTCTCATTTTGCTTTCAATGGGGAGGCCAGTTCTGCCTGTGAATGGGCTTTAGAGCAATTCCTGTGAGCAAAGTTATTCTTCCTGGTCTCTGCTTAGAGACTTTGGGCCATCCCACCGCAAATACATTAAATTGCTGTGCATCTAACCATAGAACAGGTTAATAATGCTGCACTGCATGCCCACAGCTACTGTCATACAGAAGAGCTTTTGCTTAATGTACTGTTCAGGCAATATTAATTTGTACATTAATATCATATGTAAAAAGAATCCTGAATTGCCTGAAAACTAACATTGTAAGCTTCAGAAAACCTACATGGTAGGTTACTGTAGGCTTCGGCAAGCCTTTTAATAGTCCCCAGCTAAAAAAGCAACGTTTACCATCGGTCATAAAAGTAAACACAAATGTGACAAATGCAATTACTGTGGAAAATCAAACATCTGAGTGCAAGATGAAGGAAGTTGTACATGAATGCCTGACACAAAATCTATTGAACATATTAAATTATACACCTCTCCCAGAATAGCCAGAGTTTTAGAGAGAATATAGTGCAGCAGTACTCAATCAGGAACAAAAATACAAGCCTGGCGCACATCAGACTTGGGACAACTTACAGGCAAAGACTACTTTGAAAGTGAGAAAAGAGCTTTGAACTCCACAGCATGCCATTACTCAAATACACATGCATGCAAATTATAAAGAAATCTCTCAGTGAAGTGAAGCGATATGACAGCCACCCTCCACCATAAACCAGGACACAGGTGGTGGAAATAGAAAAGGGGGATGGGAGGAATAGACAAGCACAGAGTCAGCACCCAGAGGCTCTGCCAGCCGACTCCAGATTCAGCTAGGAGCACAGCTAAAGGGACCTGAGAAGGGACGATGCTGATGTCAAGTCCAGCCCTTTCCAGTCACAGGCCACCAGGTACCCACCCCATAGAGCATTTACTCTCCAGAATACTTGCAGGACTCTCTGCAGCAAACTTAGTAGAGTACTGAAAGCCGGAAGAATCTACAACTGCATTGAATTTTAGGTCTGTGCAATAGCAGGGCCATGGTTAATAAATGAGGTATTGTGTAGGGAACTGGGCTCAGAGAGGTGCAAATACGTACGTTTTTTAATTTAATTTCATGTGGTGTAAAGTGAGCGCTAATTCTAGCAGAGCATAGTCAGAATGGACATGTGCCAGGCCATGGCAACTAGTTGATACAGAGCTTGTAATTCTGTAACACCTAGTTTTATTGCCTGAACTCTGATAATTAACAATTTACTGTCCAGAAAATTAAACTGATTCTAAATTTATGCATGGAAACAAGATAGCAATAACTTTCTGAGCAGCTCAGGAGAGTAGAGTTGGATTTTAGTTTTCTGGTCTGGTGGGAAAGGTTAATGAACATTGCACTTCCATATTAAAATATTTGAGGGGAGAGGGGGCAGCTGGCAGCAGCAAGGATGCCTGAGCCAGAGTAAACAGTGTTATTTGCTCTGTCACTGATTTTTTTGTGTGACCGTGCACACAAAATTCTTGCTGGGAATTTTATCTATTACATCTCCTAATATCCCTTAATACCTACAGGTATGTATAGAGCTTTAGCTCTTAGGGCATTATAGATGTGGAAGGTATTCAGGTGTGGAAGGGCTTCGGTAGGAAAAGGGAAGATACCGTTTTTAGGTAGCTTCTATACCAAATACAGAGTATCTGTTTGCTTTTGATTATTTCCCCATGGTTTGTATGGAAGTGAGCTGGCAGACTGCAACGTGGGCACAAGGCAGCAGAGGCATTGTGATAGCAGAGACTTGGGTGGACCCAATTTGATCCATATGTCTGCCCCAAGGCAGCTTCTAGCAGCTGTTTTCTGACGAGTTCATACAACCCTCCCAACACGAAGGCTCCACAGTCTCTCTAGGCAATTTATTTCAGTGCTTTGTTACCTTCTCCAATGGAAAGCTTTTTCCTCATACCAAATTGATTCTTCCTTGCTAAACTTGAAGCTTGTTACTTCTCTCATCCACCAAGGACACATAGAATAGATTAACCTCTTCCTCTGCACTGGTCTTTTGTGTACTTATCACCTCTTTTTGGTCTTTCCTTTCCTGAGCAACCTCAATTTGTTTAGGTCTTGTTTATTAGACTATTGATCATTCTCACTGCTCTGGACTTTATTTAGTTTACTTATATCTTTCTGGTTGTGCATGACCCAAAATTGTATCTTGTACTCCAGCTGAGGCCTTGAGAGTGTGAAGAAGAGTAGAAGGGCTATTTCATTTGTCTTGCAAGCTATCACCATGCATGTACTTCTAGAAGAGCATTTGCCTGGTTTTTGTAACATATGGGTTTTGATCCTTTATAGCTCCTGATTTTTTTTATGGAGCTGTCATTCCAGAAAAATTGTTTCCCACCCTACACTTGTGCAGATGATTATTCCAGCATAGGTGTAGGTTTCTGCATTTGTTCTTATTGAATAGAAACCTGGTTTTGTTTGTTTTCAGACTTCAACTTTTAAGATATTTTTTAAATCTACAGTTGATCTTCAACCTATTTTCCCCCTTTCCCAGCTTGGTATGATTTGCAAATCTAAAAAGTACACTAATACATCTGCCATTCAAAATGACTGATATCAGACCTAAGCCAGCCCCCCCATGAGGCTCAGGTTTTTTATAGCTTCTATTTTGAGAATGAACCTTTGACACTACTCTGAGTAGTTTTTCCAGTAGTTCTGCATCTACCCCCTAGTATTTTCATCTGGACTGTTTTTTCTTAGCTTACATACAAGAAAGAGAGATGAAATACTGTGAAAAGCTTTAGAGAAATCAAGATGTGACACAAAATCTATTGTCTCACTATTGAAGGAAACAAAATTGGTTTGACACCAATTACTCTGAACAGATCCAATCGGGCAGCCACTCATTTTCTGGTGATTTTCTCTCTGCTTAACAATTATTTGGTTTTATTTGTTTCTAGGAACTGCAGCTAAGCTGATAGATATCTAATTCCCCATGTCCTCATCCTCTGCCTTTTGAAAAGACAGGAAGTATGTTTATCTTGTTTCAGTCTTCTGCACATCATTCTTGTTCTTCAACATTGGGTTGCCAATAACTCCTAACAGTCTTGAGATTTCATCAGTCAAGGATGAATTATATCAGGCCCAGCCAATTTAAAAACCTCTGTCTTATCTGAGTATCCTCTCACCTCTTCCTTTCTATTAAAAAAATCTTGTCCCATGTCACTGATTTTATCCAATTCGATACTTTTGGTTAGAATCCAGTCTGGATGACCCCTTTTCTAATTGTTTTTTCCCACATCCTATGTGAAAAAAATTACTGAATCTGACAACCTGGTTGGCAATATGATGCTTTTTCCAGGCATGTCTGTATATTACGACTTCCTAGAGGTTGCTGTCTTTGTTGATCAAGGTCATTTTCTCACATGCTCACACATAAAAAAGTTGCATGTCCCTTACCTTCCTGATTTGGCAGTCTGGATTATTAAACTCTCTACTATGATAGGAGCCAAGGTTTCTTTCTTTCCCACTTAGCACCTTCTCCTACAGTATGGATTTTGGATGTTCATCTTTGAGGTAGTCTTCCTGTTGATTTCAGATACCAAATACTTTCAGCAATCAAGTAATTCCCTTCCTTACAATTCTCATGACAGCAGGCTGGATTAGAACACCTGGAAAAGTTGTGTGCAAACAGCAGGCCACTCAGCCCTGGCTGCAAACCTGTTTTGTTCCTTGTGTTCTTCTGAAAGGCACACGTGCAGGCAGTCATCTCCTACTTTTCTCTTTGGTGACCTAATGACTCTTACAGTGATAGCTGCAGAAGTAGGAGCAACAAATCTCAGTGGAAGAGAAGTGGTAGGGTTAAAAAGTATAAAATCCTCCCCAGAAGTTGTGAATTAATATTCTTATCTGGGAGGTACTTTCCAAACACTGCACAGCATACTGTTTGTTAATAATCTAAAGCAGGTTTGATTCCAGCGATATATTTTAGCAAACATGATGGCATATCTTTGCTTTGTTTGTATCCTTATGCAGGGTGATGGAGGAGGAAGGCAAGCTGCATATATTCAGAGCACAAGTGTTCTTGAAGGGAACAGCTGTGATCAGGGTGACGAGGGGAACTCACTGGGAGCTACTGCTCATGCTGAACTTCTCCCCGAGCCCGTGGAGAGGCTGAGCCAGAGCTACAGGCTTGTGGAGGGGAGACACTGCTGCCAAGCTTTGGGGATGGGGACTCCTGCCTCCTCCTGCCTCTGGCACTGTGTCCCCAGGTCTGGGCCAGGCCCCAGCCCTTTCTCGCCCTACAGAGACCTTATGGTTGTGTTTTGCATTAGGTCTGTGCAGTATTGTTCCCTTTTTAAATGGCCTGCCTTTGAATTTCAGGGCATCTCCACCTGCAGCTTTCTGTTAAGCCATGATGAAGAGGGAAGAGGCACTGGCAAGTTGTGCTCTGGTTGCTTATGCCTCCTTTGCCATATGGTCATTCTCTTTTATCTATCTGCTCTATTTGATCTCTCCTCCTGTGGAAATATTCCCATCCCTTAGTTGTTTCTATTGCCACTGTTTGGACCTTTTCACTTTCCTTCTGGAACCTTGATGTACAGCCAGGTTTTTAAGCCTTATTAAGGCTTAAGCACTAAATCCTTTTGAAAAATTGTACATTAATTCTCTGCGCAAAGTTTTATTCATTGGTAGGGTAAGGATGACAATGTGCACCTCAAGAAGTTGATGATTAATGAAATACGTTAATAAAGCACTTTTAAAAACTTTGCATGGTGTGTTACTTCTTGAAGTGCAGATTTCTGAACACTGTTTAAAGGGATCACTAACAAACTGAATGCTACCATATGCAGTATTAATTGCAAATGCAAATAACAGCAGGCTTCATTATAGGATTTGCTTACATTACTGTGAACTCTGTGACACATTACTATAACAGCATGCTTTTATTTGAAGCAAAAGAAAATAAAGGAATCCAAAATTACTTTGAGGATATCTTTAGCAAAGTTTCCTTTATTTTGAAATATTTGATTAGCCACCCTTCAAATTCATATCAAGCCTTCCATCCTATACCAGAAAATATTAGAAGCCAATAGGTGTTTCTAGCTGAAAATAAGTTTCTGGCAAAACTTTCTGTTCTAGAAGATGACATTGAACTGAAAAGGGCAAGATGTTACCAGCTGATTTTCTTCAGGACAGGAAAATGTTAAAAAAACCCCCACTTGCTGGGTTTCTTTCCTGTATTCTGGACCAAGAGATTGCTTGTAGCAGCAGAGTGGATAAGATCTCAGTCTGTGATGTCCTCATGGACTCTGGAGATTTTTCAGGGAGGATAAAGGCAAAGGGACCACTGGGCTTGCACACAAGGAGCCTCATGGCTCTGTCTGGCCACTCAGATGGTGGTGGAGGCTGGCATGGGAGCCTGCCCTCAGGGAGACACCAGGCAACACACAATTGGGTGTTTCACTCTCAGGCAATGATGTCTGTGTGCAGATCTGAGGTGCAGTCTTTGTGCATGGGCTTGTTTCAAGAGTAGTTCTGCAGTTGTAGAGAAGAGCTTGCAAAACCACCTACAGCATGAAAGGCATAAGCAGAAGGAAAACCTCAGCCAAGACCTACAGGAACCAGGAAACCAGAAGATCAGTTAGGAGAGAATTGACTAGAAATGTGAAAAGACTGAAAGGGCATTTGAGGAGGTGTGAAGAGAAAGGAAACATGGCAGGAAC
>NW_010299068.1:0-14484 GCF_000700745.2 Antrostomus carolinensis | reverse complement strand
TAAATGATGCTGAAGGATAAAGTGAAATGACCTTGAGTTAAGCAGAGAAGGTTAATTCAAAAGTACAGATGTGATGTTTTGGCTGGAAACGGGATATTCTGGCACAGTAGCTGGAACTAGTGCTATGATTACAAATTTCTGCTGCAAAGAAAGCCCTTCTAAATAGAGAAGGTCATACCAAAGAAGTACCAACCCCTCTCTTCTCTACTGGAAACAATTTGCAGTATTTTCAGAACTAACTTGCTGGCCAAAGTGAGAAAGTAATAAATGACCTGTTTTAAGTGTTTAAAAAGCTTATAATAGTTGCAGCTTACACTTCTGCTAATTTATGAGAAAGGATGAGATACAGGTTCAGTAGCAGTTGGTGACAGCTCTTTGCCTTGAATGTTTCCTATTAAGCAATGCAGCAAAATTATACAGAAGCAGAAACAGTATGTGTAGTTTAGATCTGTATATTACCACATCATTCTTATGGCTTTGTTTTGTTTGTTTACATTGAAAACTGAAAATGTGCTTTCTGCTTTGGGATTACTTGTTCTCCCAATTATATCAAGCTTTATTGCTTCTTCAAACCATGAGACAGTGCAGTATTTCAGAGCTAACATTCTTTGTAAATCCTGTCACTCTCACTCACTGAGAATTGACATACTTAGGCTTATTATATTAGGAATGAAGCTAGGTAGCAATTCCAGTTGAAAAACCTTATGCCACTTAAGCCTTTTAAAAGTGAAGAGCCATATTTTCAGACAAAGGTGCTATCTTTCAATGTGAGTTATTTTTGGAGCGTCTGACTTGAGATACTTCAGAGCTGTATTTCAGAGGCAGTGAGGGCACCCAGCTCAAGATGCTTGTTGCTCTGAGAGCTGCACTGCCATGAAGGGCTGTGTTAGCAATGAGGCTTGGCTCCTGCAATTCAGGGAGTAGCTGTATGGGTAGCAAAGCTCTGAGTGTGAATCATTAGATGTGCTCTTTATCTTAGGTTCAGTACTGCTGTGATAACAGCCAGTTTGGACAGCAGGCAAAACTTCTGGCTTTGGCTGGGACTGGAGAGAATGAAAGCCTGCATAACTTACAAGTGAAGAAGGAGTTACCTGGCTTTAGGTGTTCCTAGAGCTGTGAGGCTGAGGGGGAGGGAGTGGAGGAGATAGACTGAGGATTTAAATGGGTAAGATCTAGTCAGTATTTAAATCAAGGAGCTAAACTGGAGGCAATATCAAAGTAAGAATCTAGAAGAAGAAACCCTCAGATAGGAAGACCTGCTAGAGAAGAGCCTGGGCTGGGAGTCAGAAGGCATCGCGGTGCAGAGATCATGGGGAAAACCCACCATGTGAGGGAACAGAAGGGAAAGCAGGGGACCTGCTAATGGGACCTGAACCTTGCTAATGAGAGCCTGTAGCATCTGTGTGAACACATGCTGTGTGACACAATGCAAAAGTTGCATAAATTGTAAACTTAGGCTCTCAGAAACTTGGAAAATATTATAATTACATTCACTAGCAGAGCTTTAATTTAGTGCCCTGAGCAAATACTTCCTAAGCAAACCCATCCTTTCTTCCCAATGCAGTCCTGTTTCTTTGATTGCACAGCAAGATGCTGCCTCCTTAATTTTCTCAGACTTTTTCCAGAGAAAACAATGTATTTTACCCCCACCCATGAGCAAAAGCATACGCACTTCTTTGGTCCTGAGACTTCCATTTCTGGTTTTTTATGATATCCTGATGCAAGCAGATGTTATTAAAAATACACTATTAAATACACTAATAGATTATACTAACATCTTTCAATGGTGAAGAGCTTAACTAAATTAAAACATTCCCTCAAATGTAAGTTGCATGCAAATATGAATATCAGTTAATGAATTTTGTTTGTGTCTTTAGGAAGATGTGTATAACAATTAATTGGTACCATGAAAGTCTTGAATTTTTTCTTTAAATATCATTTTCAACAAATTATTAACAAAAATTGTGCAGGTCTTTTGAGCTTTTTATCTGTTTCAATAATTCAACTGATGTACTACATAAGCCAGTATAGGTCCTGTGCAGAAGCTGCTGAAGGAATTTGCCTACTTTTCTATATTAAAGGTACACATTTTAGATATCCAGGTAACATTTAGGTGAGTTTTAAACTGACCTTAAGACGGCATAAAATGGGCACTCAACACTCAAGTTTGTTCCCCACTTAACGATTTAATGATTTAATCAGGCGTGGTTACAAAGGTAGGTTGGGGCAAGAACCTTCCATTTCCACTGATGCTTTCAATTCTTCTAGAACAAACCTTCAGGGGGGCCTTCCTAAAGGTACTATTTGATTTAATGCTTTTTCCAACTAATTTGCTATTTAATTGTGCGGTAATAAAATGTTTGTCACCTTTGAAATTTTCTGAGTAAATTTTTTCAGTGCATATTACAAAAATTGTAGATGAGTGTCATGTACCACAGACAGTATTTGTTGTGAGGGCTGGTCATTTGACAGCACTCTTAAGGTAATTTTCAGTAGTTTTTTTACCTTTTATGAAATTTCTTGATCCCAACTCTCCTTTCAGAAAAAAAAATTAAAAACTAATAAAATAAATAAATAAATAAATAAATAGCCAGACCAATTCTACCCTTCTCTGTACAAAGTCAAAGAAAACATGTTGGTACTTTGCCATAAATAAGCTTTGATAACTGTCTTGGTGCTGCAAAGCCATTGACTAGGGAATAGATGAGGTTCTCAAAATTACATGTCTTTGACAGTCAAAAAAAATCACTTGTGTATATATATATATATATATATGCTTGCTTATATATAACTGCTTGAGAGAGTCCAGGACAGAGCCACCAAGATGATTAAGGGAGTGGAACATCTCCCTTATGAGGAAAGGCTGAGGGAGCTGGGTCTCTTTAGCTTGGAGAAGAGGAGACTGAGGGGTGACCTAATTAATGTTTATAAATATGTAAAGGGCGAATGTCAGGAGGGTGGAGCCAGGCTCTTCTCAGTGATGCCCAATGGTAGGACAAGGGGCAATGGGTGTGAGCTGGAACACAGGAGGTTCTGCTTAAACTTGAGAAGAAACTTCTTTACGGTGAGGGTGACAGAGCTGGAACAGGCTGCCCAGGGAGGTTGTGGAGTCTCCTTCTCTGGAGACATTCAAGACCCGCCTGGACGCCTTCCTGTGTAATTTCGTTTAGGTGTTCCTGCTCCGGCAGGGGGATTGGACTGGATGATCTTCCAATCCCCGACATTCTGTCATTCTGTGATTCTGTGATACAAAGTTGGAGAAATTGTTTCTACCTTATCAAAAGATACTTGTTTCCTAAGATATTCATATAGCTTAATCACATAGAAGGGGAGATCCTAAGAGATTTTAGAAATTCATAAAGAGACTAAGGTAATTTCTTTTCTAACTAAATACCTCAGTTTCTTAGGACAGTCTCAAACAAATCTAAATATATTACAAGGTATGACCTGTAGGTCGTAGAACTAATGCGTGTTTTTAAAAATATCAGCAAAGCCTAAACCGAGTCCTTTATTAATGTGGCATTAAATGGAGTGACTGTAAAAATATGCTTCAGGAGTTTCTGTCCTTCCTGAGGATGCTCGGCAAGAAAACACTGAAATTGCAATGAGAAAACTGCAATTTACAGACCTTCATGATACCTCAGTCCTTAGAGAACAGTGAAGAAAATAAAAATAAATTAACCTCCCTGATCTGGTGTTACTGCATGTCTGCCAGTGCTGCTCTGCCCACCGCTGCCACCTCAGTGCCTCCCCATCCTCGCTCAACTGCTGACCACTTCAGTGGAGCCAGGTTTGCCATGCAGTGTCCCAAGCCTGAAGTGAAACCTATTAGTTGCAGAGTCCCAATAGTTTTACAAATCTAGATAGAATTGGCCAAATAGTTTTTTACTAGAAAACTGAATAGATGGCTTTTGAAAATACAAAAGGATTTCACAGTGACTTTTAAAGAATGATTTGGAAATTATCTTTCTCTTAAATATTTAAAGCACTACTTTAAAAAAAAAAATCAAACAAAGAAAACCCAAACCCACTTATTTTTTATTCAGGCCAAGGGTTTTAGATTCATTCCTAGCTAATATGGAAGTTTTGTATTTCAGCTGTTAAAATGCAAAATCTGTTCCCTGCTTAGTTCTGATAGTCTCTGCCCAGTTAGTTTACCCACACCTCTCATAGCTTTGCTCATTCAGAGGCAAAGGGACTTCTGGCATATACATTTACTGTAAATGGACTGTGTTTCTTCATACAGAAGTGGTGGGGTAGGGCTGAGTGGAGGACATGGCCTGTCACAGTGTCACATTCTGTCTGAGCACTTCAGTTTTCCTATACATGTAACTATCTCTCTTTCCTGTGAGCCAAGATCAAATCGTTGAGGAACAGGCATTTAACGGTGAACTGGGTGATGTTATGGGTGAAGATATACAGCTACTGACCACGCAGGCATTCACCTGGCTGTTGCCAGCTCGTGTGAGCAAGCAGAGCAAAGAGAGCTCGTGCTGGAAGACCACATGGTGTCCTTCCAGACAGGAATGCTTCTGGTCACTGAAACACCTCTTGTCATAAAAGTAGTTTGGAGGTGTCATTCTCCACATTTGTGGCAGGCTTTGCCATTGCACCTGCCTTTCTTGTCTTTTCTAGAGCCTATTTAAGGTAGCAGCAGCGACTGCCCTGACCTTTCCGGTGTTCTGCAGTGTGACAGGCATTTCTGCTCTCCCCAGTTTACAGTCCTAGCAATGCTTGTGAAAAAAGATGAGCCAAATAATTAAAAGCAGAATTTTTAAAAGGTTAAGGTCCGGCTTGCTGTCTGGGCTGAGGTGGTACATTTCCAGTTGCTGATTCATAAGAAAGACTTGAACAAGACCAGAAGGCATGCTGGATGCCTCCTCATTGGGAAGAACTCACCTGGAAAGGCAATATATAGGCTTTGTTTTGGTTTGTTTTTTTTTGAGAGAGATTGTCCTGTGACAGGAGATAAAGCCTAACAGCAGTATCCAAACAGGTGTCAGCCACATCAGGAAAGTATTTGTTTCCTTCTTATTGCTGTGGGGAAACTGGGCCAGTAGTATAAACCACTGTCTGTTACTGGAAATGAATTGTTGTTCTGAATATATATGTAAGGACATTGTTGCCTCTTCTCTTTTCTGTTCTTAAATGCAACAACTGTCAGAAATATGAAACACAATAGTGGCTCTACATCAAAAATTGCTGAATTTCTCTGATTTCTCTTGGCCAACTGCCCACCCAGCTGCTCTCCCACTCCCTCTCCTGCTGTCACAGAATTGTTTCTCATTTATTTTCCCGCACTCCCAGGCAGCCTTTTTCTGTTTCTGAAATAGGCTTTCCCAGAGGTGCCGCCAGCTTCGTGGAGGGGCTCAGCTGTGCCTGGCAGAGCTGGCTGGAACTGGCTGGAACTGGCTGGAACCGGCTGGGACTGGCTGGGACTGGCTGGGACTGGCTGGAACTGGCTGGAACCGGCTGGGACTGGCTGGGACTGGCTGGGATGCAGGGTCCCGGTAGGACCGGCTGGGACTGGCGGGGACTGGCTGGAACTGGCTGGAACCGGCTGGGACCGGCTGAGCGCAGCATGGCAGCGCCAACCCCTCCCCACAGAGCCCCCGTCCTGCAGCCTCCGGCAGCACCTGCACACAGACACCCACGGCACCGACAGACATTGCCGTTTCCATGTGTCCTGTGCCATTCAGGAAGGATTTCTGCTTTGTGTCTGAAGAATTCGGGCTCTTGTCAGGATGAAATGAGGAGGGTGGAGGAGGGAAATCAAACCGCCCTGTGCCCGGAGAGGCCATGACCACCCTCAGCCAGGCCTGGCCTGGGGACAGACAGGGCAGAGCTGGCCTGGAGAACAAGGTGTCCCCGCCTGGAAGAAACTTGTGAAAATACAGTGAAGAAAAGCCATGATCTAGAAGAATGTAAGTTGAAGAGGTTTTCAGTTGTTTCTGGATCAGAATGGCTTTTCTTATTTTAAAGATAATATAAAGGCTTTTTGTATGTCAGTGCTCATCAGAAACTTAAATACATAAACTTCACATAAAATAATGTGAAACTCATGATACAACACTGGAAAGAAAATTCAGTTTTGGTTATTCCAAATAAATTCCCAAAATTCCCGATTGAAAAGTTCACCATTGGTTTCCTCAAAAGCAAAGAACTTTTCAAAACATGTCTTAGTTTTTAACCAAAGGAGTTTTGCTTGAAAATTGTGTAATGGGATGTCCACTGTATTGTAATAATTTCTAAATGAGCAATCTATGATTCCACGTGAACAAAACCCCCAAACCATGTTTCTGTTTTTGACTTGAGAAAGTATGGGGGGATTGAGAGCTTCTCAGGTGATGGGATTCAGCTTGTAGGGCAAAGCATAACACCAGTTTAAAAACCAAATAAACATGAGGTCAGCAAGGGATTCCACAACAAGCCACTTGGATTTCTCCCATTATCAAGTTTTAAATTACATTTTTTGCTCTTCTAGCAGCATAAACTAACAGAAAATGATGCCATTCAAGACTTTTGCCTTTAAAAAATATAGTACAGACAATATAATTTGATTCAGTTCTTTATGTCTGAAGATTAGTCCTATCTTGGGGAAGTACATACTGCCAGCATAGACCTGTAAAATACAAGACACCCTAGTGTGAATAAAATATTTATTGTTTTTAATGATGATTTACTGCAAGCTCTGGTGCCTGTCATCCCTCCTAATGGTAAAGTACATTAGTCATTACTCCAGGAATTAATTCAAACAAAGACATGGTTCTTATAATAAAATTGATTCCAGCTACTCATCTTGCCATGATTATGTAATATGTGTGGTGACAAAGTCTGATCTTAAGTGAAGGAAAAAAGTCTAAAAACTTGGACTCCTGGATGTTTGTTGTCACATGTAAAAGTTGTGTAGCATAAATATAAAAGCTGGGATTTTGAAAGCAGACAAGGAAATTCATCTATGTCAATCACATGTATTTTAATGAGTTGGTAACTAAACCTTAACTCACTTTGGCTTGGCAGGCTTTAATCTCTGTGTGTAGAGTACTCAGAGGATTTGGTAGTCACTGCTATAAGCACCAAAAATTAACACTTGTTGGAAGTTTGCTCCTTAGCTGGATTTAATGCAAGACTTCAGCCTTTTGGCTGAATTCTTTTTTTTAGGTTTGTGAAGTTTGTTTTTCTTTGGTGCTACAGCAAGTACTTTGAAAACTGCAATACTGCTTTTAAGACAAGTGGAAGAACGTATCAGTTACATGCCTCTGTTATCATTGCTTTTTAGCTGAGGATGGGGATGCTCATCCTGAAATTTGAAGGAGAAATGGTCAATGTTGGACATGCTCCAATACCCAATCTGGAAACTGTACAGTACTGCCTACTCTCTCCTCTTGCTCTGGTTTCCATACCCTGGGAAACTGGTAACAGTTTCATGGTTTGACCCAGTGATATTTCTTGGACATTTCAGACACAGAAGAAATTATTATTTGTAAATGGCTGTGCTTTCTTTTTAGATACAAGTAACTAAGAAATCATCTTCATAAATTAATATTGCCCAGTATCCAAAGAAACCAGCAGTTTTGGGCAACCTAATTTAGCAAGTATTTGTAACGCAGAGAACACACAGATGCCTCTTTTTGGATCCAAGTTTTCTAACAGCCTAATTTGTAAATGAGCTTTCTGTGTATTCACACACTCCTAGTAATTTGGCTCACAGATTTAAGGAAATACAGTCATCAAGCTGTGAATAGTTTCCCACACTTTCATGCTTCATTTCCAGGGAAAGGATCGTGTCTGAGTGACTTAAGGGGAAAGAACTGCTGAGGCATATAAATACATCTATAATAATAACTGTTTCTTAGTGTGTGCTTCACCTGTGTCTTGGTGACATTTTGCTGTGAGCACCAGTGGTTTCTGCAGAAAGCAAATCTAAATGCGGTATTCAAAGGTCTGCAGATAGGAGCAGAGCCTCCTGTGTGGAGTGAAGTTTACACATGAGCAGAGGTATAGTAAGTGTGTGTGCTTGCCTAATGTGATTAAAATTAACAAATGCTAATCTGACTTTCCATCTTGGGGATTTGCAAATGCCGTACAAAAATGTCCATATCTGAAAGTGTGCAGTCCGTGTGCAATTGGATAGGTAGATTCAGCTGCTGTGTAATGATTGCAGCTTTGGGTAGCTGTGGATCTGTTAATATAATTATATGTTGATGTGTCATTATCTGCTGTCATGATCTATTAACACCAAGATGTCTTCTCCTCTGTGCTCTCTGTATGTCTCGGATTACTTTGTGTCAGGGCTGAACTATGATAGAAAGGAAAGCAGGGCACTGGGGTTGAATGGAGTTGATGAATTCAGCTGCAAAACTGGTGTTGAATTTTTTCTATTAAAATATTTATGCAGCAGAATGGTCAAACTCATTCATAAATTTGACATCTTTAAATAACTAGTTTTAGCCAAAAATAAACTCCTGAAGTGACATATACACAACACATTTCCATTGAGCTTATTGTAGAAGTTAAGATAGTTCACAGAACAGTAAGAGTTAAGTCTAGGCAGGTACTAAAGAAACTATGAGCTAGATTTGTGGAGCCTGAGGAGGAATGATTCTGCCCCTCTACTCCGCTCTTGTAAGGCCCCACCTGGAGTATTGCATCCAGTTCTGGAGCCCCCAACATAAGAAAGATATGGACCAGTTAGAACAAGTCCAGAGAAGGGCCACCAGGATGATCTGAGGGCTGGAGCACCTCTCCTATGAAGACAGGCTGAAAGAGTTGGGGCTGTTCAGCCTGAAAAAGAGAAGGCTCCGGGGAGATCTTATAGCGACCTTCCAATACCTGAAGGGGGCCTACAAGAAAGCTGGGGAGGGACTTTTCATAAGGGCAACTAATGACAAGACAAGGGGAAATGGGTTTAAACTGAAAGAGGGGAGGTTTAGATTAGATATTAGGAAGAAGTTCTTCACTGTGAGGGTGGTCAGACACTGGAACAGGTTGCCCAAGGAAGTTGTGGATGCCCCCTCCCTGGAAGTGTTTAAGGCCAGGCTGGATAAGGCTTTGAGCAAACTGATCTAGGAGGGTGTCCCTGCTGAAGGCGGGGGGATTGGAACTAGATGATCTTTGAGGTCCCTTCCAATCCAAACCATTCTATGATTCTATGAAACTCCTCTCCCAAGTGGCTGGAGCACTGGTCTGGTTTAGGGGTGAAATTCCTCTTTCTCCCAAGAGAACCTATCTCACCCTAAGAGGTACTCTGGTCCAGATCTCTTCCAGCATCTGTAGGTGGTGTTCATCCTGTAATAGAGACAGCTTTAATATTCACAAAGCCAGAGGGCAACCATGGTGTCTGTTAGCAAGAGCACTCCAAGGATAACTGGTTTAGAAACCTGAGGCCCAGGAAAGCAGTGTAAACTTGGTTTTGTGTGTTCTTGATGAACACCAGGATTCCTGGTCCTCAAACTTTGAAGCTGAATTCCAGGAAAGGCTTCATGGCAGTGAATCCCATTGGAAGGAAGAGCCAAATTGCCTGTGTTACAGGATCAGTCCTCCTCTTTCCTTTCCCACCACCCTCCTGCTGCCTATGCAGAGTGCAGGGGCATTCAGCAGCCCCAAGAAGGAGCCTGTTTCCCCGTGCAGTGGAAAGGTTGGCCCACGCTTAGGTTGGGAATTCCTCTAAGTACCACCGTACTAAAAACTTAAGCAGTGCTTAAGTGCTTAATGCTACTCCTTACCATCACTAAACTGATAGTTAAAAATACTTTGCATTGGGATTTTGCTGCCATTTGAGCTATTTCTCATGAAAGCCTGTGATTACAGGATGATAATGTTTTGACACAGTGATAAAAGCCAGGAAATTCACTATTAGCAATGGTATTTCTCTTGCTCTTGCCTTTACTGCATGACAGCTTTAGTGTAGGCAGTAACTGAGTAGAAATGACAATACCAATTAACTTATAACCTTCTGCTTCAGTACACATTTTAGCATTCATTCAAGGAAAAATGCCCATTAATAAAGTAAATATTTGTGAGTGATCGGTGATAGAATTTCATACAGCTTGGAAAATCTGCTGTGAATATCAACATCAATATGACTAGAATTTTCAATTTGCCTTACAGATTTTGCCATAAAATATGATTAATTCTTTTCTTTTCTTTTCTTTTCTTTTCTTTTCTTTTCTTTTCTTTTCTTTTCTTTTCTTTTCTTTTCTTTTCTTTTCTTTTCTTGTTTCATGCCTTCGCTGTTACACTTATGAGTCAGAAAACTGAAGTTTAGATAATGTTCTTTAGGCAATTACTATCAATTGGTTAAACAGGCCGATTGGGCATTGATTTTTTTCCCCAAGAAGCCATTAAGTTTTTTGTCCATGGTTTATTACTGTTTGTGATTAGCTAGGTGGGAAAATAAATGGAAAATGCTGATTTCTGTTTCATGAATGACAGCTTCCTATTTCTGGTTGCCCCATATCTGTGGATTAAAGCCTGGTTTATTAATTAGTAAGTAGAATTTCTCTGCATCTTTGATCATTGATACTATCACACAGAATACTGAATATTAAAAAGTAGTTTCCAGTTAATCTGTAGCTCATGTGCTGTATCACAAGTCACAGCATCGCCCTACAAGAACTATGCTCAGTGATTAAGTAAGGAAGATGCTCACTTTCCAATTTGGATTGAATGTACTGTTGGTGAAAGTGATAGGTTTAACACTGATTTGAATTGATCAAGTGTCAGGATAGATTATGAAATGTCTCCTAATATAGCTGCTGAAGTAATTCAAACAAAATTATTTTTAAAAATTATCCCTACTAATAGCTAGGCCTGAAAAGGAATAACCTGGTTTTCTGAAGTTCTGAACCTTTTATGGATTTCAGTACCTCTGAAAGTCAAGTTATTACATTAAAACAACTAATTTTGACCTACAAATAGGAAAAAAAAATCATCTCAAAACAAACAAACAAATAAAAAACCCCCAAACAAACCCCAGCAAACACCAGACAGCACCAGCTCCTTTTGGTTTACTGGTGGTTTCTGAGGAGCTGCATAATATGAAAACTGCTCATGTAGGCATTGGTTTCACATGCCTGTCAGTGTCAGCACTTCCTACCAGTTCACACATAGCAGGTGAATTTTAAGAGGAATCTCTGTGTGTGATGACAGATAGCAATTGTTACTTCCATAAAGCTTTCCTTTATTTATGTGTGTGCTGCAGAAAGCTTTTGATTCAAAGGAGCCTGTTTTGCCCTTTGGTACAGCACAAGCCCCTGTGAAAATGAAAAGGTGCTGCATGTGCACACTGGTAGGAGTCTGGGGTTGGGCAGGCTGGTGCTTGCTGGCGGAGAGGGAATGGGGAGGCAAGGGCAGAGCAGCTCTGCGTGCCACCCTGGGCAGGGGCGCTCTGCCTGATGGCAAAGCAAAGTGACCAGCAGCGCCTGCTTGCCAGGGCAGTAGCTGGATGTAGTGGGCTGTTCGGGACACCTGCACTGAGTGTTGGCCCACAGGCTGCCCCCACTCTGCCTGCCCAAGCCCAGGCTCTGATCACCTCCTGCTTCAGCAGGCAGAGCCTTGCTGAGGCAAAGGCTCGTTTGCCAGTGAGCAAACCTCCCATAAGTCAGCCCACCTGCTTATAGTTTATTTGCAGCTGTTTCCATTAAACCTGTGATATGTATTCCAGGTTAATAAATGCCTGTGTTGCAGTGCACCTCAGTGTGCTTTGGGGAGTCTGTGTGCTTTCCTTTCCTAAATCCTAGTGTTATGTTTGCTAATATAATATTAGTCTTATTACTGAGATGTATTTGTTATGCAATCTTTCCACTTGAAAAAAATATGTTTGTGAAACATGGCCTCTTGTTAGGAGTGGCTCTTGCTGCTAGGTGAGCACCTGAGCAGAGTGCTAATGCAGGGAAGGCTGGATACCAGACAAGAAGAGAAAAGGCTCCAAGAGGTAAGTGCAATGTCTATCCACCCTGGTACCCTTGAATGGCTTAGAGGAATGCTCAGATGCAGTAAAGCTGTTTTAGGTATGTTTTTCTTATTTATTTTCAAGTAACACCATTTATTCAATAGTATATTTATTTTTCTAGATGTCTTTGAGTGAATAATGTGAGTTTCTAAAGCCTTTTTTAAAAAAAAGGCTTTCTGAAGCCTTTTTTGTGTATTGCTTTTTCTTTACATGGTTATTTAGTTGCAAATACTCTTGGTAGTTGTCTTAGTCTAGCAAAAATTTTTGGTTGTGTGTCTGGGACCTTTGTGTAGCTGGGCAGGTGGATCAGGCTTGCAGAGAGCAGGAGTACTCTGAAACTGAGCTACATGCATTGTGTAGGTTTGATTCCCTGCCAGATTTCTGTCTGGCACAAAATCCTCAGGGACTATGGATGTTACTTCAGAATAAAGACTGATTGTCTAAGGCTGTGGGGTTGTTCTAGACATGCATGTTTTAAATACTGAGTTCTTGATTCAAACTATTTTTGGCTCTCAAGGGAGCCAAGAGGGTTTTGAACAACCAGCTTGTAAATGAATTGCTAATAAGAAATCTGGGTTTCTATTGTTTTGGTTTAGTGGAGGCAGATGTGCTGTGTCAAAGACTCAGGTGTAGTTTATGAGCTGGTGGCCTGGTTGCTTACAGGAAAGAGGAGTGTGGCATGGCTGCCCAGGGAGCCTGGCAGAGGCTTTGGAAGCAACAAGTTTTGGGAAAGGGTGAGATTTTCTGCTCTATTTCACTATCTTATAGGGTTTTTTCCAATATATGGAAATGCAGATTGAAAGGGAGTGATCAGATTCAGTAAGTTAGACCTGGTTCAAGGTTTCTCATCACTGTGGATAAAACTGAATTTTGTCAGTGTGAGACTGCTGTTTTTAGTAAATTGAATTGTGTGGGGTTCATGGCGATGGAGGAGCTGGGGCATGTGGCACTCTTGGTAAGACACATTCAGGCTCGTTTTTCCCACTACTTGTGACTTCCATGTATCCACACTTATCCATGTAGCATTTTACTTCCAGTCAGTTTTCCAAGAAACACCCTCTTCTCCTTCCCCTGCAAAATCCAGCAGCCAAAGAAATAAAGTTGTTATTTGCACCCTAACAAAATCAGACACTTCTGTAAAGCAAATGCTAATGGACATCTAGTCCAGCTGTGGTCTTTCCACCTCTCTTTTCCCCAAAACAACCCTATTAGCCAACTCTCTTAGCAGCTGAGGAGGGAAGAGGAAATGAGGCTGAGGCCAAGAACAGTCGTGGGGGCAGAACTGGCAGAAGCATTGTGGAGCAAAGCACCTCTGCCTGGGGCTCCATTCCCCTGCGGAGAACGGACAGGCAGGGAGTGGGAATGGGCTGTCCAGCCAGGGCAAACAGGGCTCCTGGGCCAGTACCAGGTGTCCTGCCCAGCCTGGACCACAAGGATGGAGTAAGGATGCTTTAGCTCTGACAGCAGCTGTTGGCATAGCAGGGAGCTGCAGGAGGCAGGACACCTTCATCCTGGGTAGCCCTCCCAAAATTCCCTTTTCTTCCACTGCTAGCAGGGACTCCTGCTCTATCTACAGCTCTGGTGACTGTCTTCATAACTGCCTTGTGAGTGCTCCTCTTTGAGAGCTTGTCCCAACTTCACCATTATTGATCACTTTTCACAGGTGTGAGGGGCTCAATCTTCCATTTGTGTGTGAATTGTGTAATGATACCTGAAGCAGACACTTCAATACCTGCAATTTTAACTCTTCTTGGACCAGTATTTTCCTTGTTCAGAGCTAGCTCATTCATCAGCAGCATTTGGCCACCAGTAAAGTGACATGTGGCAACTCTTTCATAGTTGGTTTAGGACACAAAATAAAAAAGCTGTATCTTATAGAGAAGCATTATGGGAATGTGAATGACCAGAAAGTAATTATACATTTGGAATGCCACCAGGATACCAGATGACAGTAGAAAAAATTGCCCTCTTTGAGAGTGAGTTTAGAGGTACCCAAGTTTTCTGCTAGGCTAGAAGATAAATTCTTATTTTTCTGCTCACTTAATGGGGTGAATTGACCCTCCAAGGGATCAGACAAGCAGCACAGCTGGTGCAATGCAGGAGGCAGGAGTGTGAGGACAGCAATAGTGAGAAGGGAAGGAAGAGGACTGTCCTTTCTGGCGGTGTTTGTTATTGTATCTGTGAGTCCCAATCAAATACTGTCTAGAATTGAATGGTTTAAAACGAGGAGTTAATCACATCCACGGTCTGAGATGTAGGAGTGCTGGCACTTGCAAAGAAAACCCTTTCTGGTTTTCTGTAGCACTGGCATAGAGAGAAGCAGCTGTATTGCCTACCTCTGAGTCTACATCAGCAGCTCATTTGTCAAAGAGCAAGGGAGGAAGTGAGTAATGAAAGTTTATGGAGTATATTTTATTCTCAATGTGCTATTAGCATTAATGGGAAATGCACTCAGAGTGAAGAGAATATGCCCCCTTGTGTGCTTAATGATTGAGCTCAAAACTAATTCATTGGTCACTATCCTAAATGTC
>NW_010299067.1:0-11098 GCF_000700745.2 Antrostomus carolinensis | reverse complement strand
CTCCCTTTGCTCAGGCTGTGCTCTCACAGCACTCACTGAGGGAAGATGGTAGGGCTGTACACCAGAGAACCTTGTCACCTGACAGTAAAGGCACAGAGAACGTCTTTTAGGGATCCTTGGCAGAAAGACGATGGCATTATTACCAGGGGTTGGGAGCAAGGGGTACCGGTCACAGGGCTCCAGCAGGCTCCTGTCAGTCAGAGGCAGCTCAGGCGGGCAGCAGCTGACTATGCCCACTGCTCAAATTCCCCATTGCCAGGGGATGGCAGCCTGGAGCCACCGAGGGGGATCCTCCTCTGAGTGACTGGTCTGCTACAGACCAGCAGCCAAGTCTCAAAACCAGATGCTTTTAAAGCTGCTGAAACTTCCTGGCCCACGTGTTATGATCGGATCACACCAGAAAGGTTGAAACTCAACCAGGTGGGTCAGCCAGTTTCGTGTGTTCACCGCTGGGGCAGAACAAAGACAGGTGGAATGGGCCAAAGAAGGCCTGGAAATGTTGCGGTCATCAATGTTGAAAGAAAAGACCCTGAGATGACAGAAACAGCTGGTGCTGTGTCTTTTGGATAGAGGACATCCTAGCACTCTGGGATCAAACATAAAAGTAGCTCTGGAGAAATGGAGAAAATGTCTGTCATTTTTCAGAATGAAATTTACTGAAGTTAAAGAAATTCCCGACCCTGAGATGACAGAAGCAGCCACTGGTCATTGTGCAAGGCCTCACTGTACTGGCTCTTCAGGAATGAAGAGCCGTCAATGTCTGAACATCAGCCGGAAATGTGCGCTCACAGTGAAAGAAAAGACCCTGAGATGACAGAAACAGCTGGTGCTGTGTCTTTTGGATAGAGGACATCCTAGCACTCTGGGATCAAACATAAAAGTAGCTCTGGAGAAATGGAGAAAATGTCTGTCATTTTTCAGAATGAAATTTACTGAAGTTAAAGAAATTCCCTTGGGAGGATGAAATCAGACAGAGAAATGTATGGGATTTGTCATTTGAGTTAGGGATAAAAAGAATTGTAGGCACATATTTACACACACTGAACAATGTCATGCAATCGCATACGGGGTATATCTAATTGTTGCAAAAATTTAGTATAAGTAATCTTTCTATGATGTTGGATATGAATGTTTGCTTTCCTCAGCAATGGGTTATCTTAGTGATGGTCTACATTATTTTGAATAGAGCTCATTTTGCAGACTTCTTCTGAAAAAAGAAAAATCTTTCTGTAGAGGAAGGGAGAGAGGAGCCTGAATGACAAATATGAAGAATCCGACTTAGAAAAAGGTATGGGTAGAACTTATTTTTTTAAGTCAAGAGATAAGAAAAGACTGGGAGTGGGAATGTGGAAAGAATTTTGTCAAATGAAAAAGTTTTTCATTAAGAGACTTAGAGGTTTATCTTGCCAGGACTATAACTGTTTAATCTGAAGTAAAAAGGATTTTGGGTAAATATTAAGGAAATATTTGAGTAAAAAAACCCCTGAATGGTAGAACAGAGTATCTATAATATTGTATGATCTCCTTTCACCTGGTCTTTTAAGGATCTGCTTTAGTAAAACTTCTCCCAAGGACTGTCTAGATATGCATGCTATCATATGCACTTTTATAGAAAAGAAGCAAGTACATCAATAGCTTTCTTACAACTGAAACTGTGATGATCATCATGTCTATTTTTATGATCCTGCCTGGAAAAGGTGCTATAATTTCTGAGAAGGTGCATATATCCCACTTTGCCTCATAATACCCAGCAAAACTGTGCAGATGTGTTAATATCTGAAATACGATTTTTATCTATTAAAAGCTTCTCTTTTCCAGTTGGAAAGAGTTCCCATTTTAGGGTTCTGTTTATTTGCTTCTGTGAACAACAAGGTTAGTTTGAGAAATACATTCTATGTTATACAAAGCCACTGATTTTTCAAAATTAATTAATAAATAATTTGCCTTTGATTTAAGAAACACTGTAAACTCCCTTTAAAAATCAGAACTCTTGTTATTTTTATGGACCTATTATAAGACTGTTTTCTTCAGAATTCTTTAACTTGTAAAAAACCCTTTCTCTAACGGTACAATATGTACTATAACAATGTGCTAACCTAAACAAGATACCTCACATATAGTTAGAACATCCCCTAAAAAAATCATCACATTCTCAATTGGTTTTTTTGTGCTAAACTAATAGTAGTATTCACTTGTGGAGGCCATAAATTATGATAAATTATCAGTATCCAAATGGCATTCCAAGGGGAGGGAAACCAAGGTTTCCTTCCTCTCGGCTATTTATTGCCATAACTGCATTGACGCACTGTTTGTGGAGTTGGGCTGCCTGTCAACTGACAAGTACTAACGGATCATGGGGAAAACACTGCTCCAAAGTGGCCATAAACCACCATCTCAGTGAGAAAGTTTAGAATAGATACAGTGCATATGTTCCAACAGAACTGCTGTCCCACTGCAGAGGACCTCCAATCTGTGAACTCTTGGGCTAGAGGGACATCTATATCTCCTGAGCTAACTGTTCCAGTTACAGAATTTGTTGAAAGTATTCTGTATTAAAGGAAGAAACTTCCTAACAACTAGTTGGAGGAAATAAAATTAAATTCAACAGCTGAATTCTTCATGAATTCGCAACACAGAAAGAACTGTGGACAACGTAGATACATAGGGGACCCAAGGGTTGAAATCCAGGCTTAGCAAATATATGAAGTGGACAGCAGTCAAGAGATGTCTCTGCTTTGAGACCTTGCACCCTGCAAGATACTGACCACCTGGAAACAATTCTAGGGAGCAGCAGGCACTTTGAGGGACTTGAGGGACTGATTTGGAAGGAAGGTAACATATGCCTGTGGTGCTTAACAAAGCAGTGATGAAGTGAAGTTGGCACTGCATCTTGAGCTGCAGCAGATTTGGGAAACATTTTCTCAGGCCACAATGCTGATTGAGATGTAAAACAACATCCTCTCCTCCTTTGGACTCAGCATTCACTTCTCCTTTGGGATAAACTCAGATCTTTCTAAGTATTTTGTGACAGGCCGCAAGGAGAGAAAGGTCTGACCCTGGTAGACTTTAGTGGGGCAAGTCAGGAATCTCCTCAGGACAGGGGATACAAACCCTTTTAGAACCCCCAGCTCCTAATCTCCCACATGGGCCACCAGCAGCCTGACACTTTGGGTGCTGGCTGTCTGGTGACACGTTGCATTCATTGTCTTCTGCTGGAGCTGTTCGGCTTTACACAACTGATTTGCCCTTCAGGAGGGGTGGGGACTGGTATCCTTCCCTTGGCATCTCAGATGGATGCAGAGAGCAACTAAAGAAATGTTTAAACTAACCACTAAGGAAATCTATCTGCTAATGTTACCTGGGAGGCTGTGGTGGAGTCTCTGAAGTGACAGGAGCCTTAGTGTTTCGAAAAAAAATTCCCTTGAAAATACTACAAGAAAAATATCCTGCTCTAGTATAAATATGTACTACAGATTAACTATAGCATAGTCTACCTTGGCACCTGGGAGATGCTCTCTGCAGTTTAACTGCTATCTTTACTTCCTTAAATATGTGACTTCATGTGAAAATTCAGATGAAGTGCAAAGAAGATTTATCTTTGTAACACTCAAAGACAGTAAAAAGTGAATTGAACCGCATACATGGCTGTTTACTTTCTATGAATTAACCTCAGTAGAGTATCACAGTAACATGCCATACTTTCAGAGAACAGTTCATGGGTTCAAAAAGTGTTTGGACAAACTAGTCAGTTAAAAATACACCATGAGCTGTTAAATACACAGACATTGTGTCCTGCTCAGTGCTTCCATAAATACAAATTACTGGGAGTCAGGAGAGTTTTAGAGAAGTGCTGCTTTATATTGCCTTAGGTGGGATGCTGCTCCTTCCTGGACATCACTTTCAAAGACAGAAAGCTGGGCTACATGAAGCATTGATCTCACAAGTACAGATTATTTTAGGTTATGCTACAGTTGCCTGCAGGGGTTAATACCATGCTCCTTCCTTATTTTCTTTTCCTTCCCCTTCTTTCCTCCTGTTCTGTCTACTTGCTTTTTCTACCCAGTGGTCTCCCAGCTTGCCCACCCCAATCACCTGCTTTGTAACAGGAGCCCCTCAGCTGCTTCGGTGGGTGATAGAAAGGGCATCCTGAAAGTCATCTTCTTGGCCAGCATCTGCTGCCTAGATCTCTTCCGCTGATGTTAGCTGTGGAGACAGGAGGAGTGTGATTAATGGTGCACCTGTGGTGCGCATTTGAAAGCTGCCTATCCTTTAATCCCAGATTGTGAGTTTTATTTGCCTCTCATGTTCAGTTAACTTATTCTGAGGACTTCCAAGAATACCACTTTGTGGGAAGCTACTTAGCAACAAATTTGTCATCAAAGTTCCCCCTGGGACAGACACATTCACTTTCCTTGACATGTAGGGAAGGTAAATCATGATTACATTAAGATTTGCAGACATTAGTTTCTGAATAGAGCAGAAGAGACAGGGGATAGCAAGGTCATTACAGTCCCCTCATAGCCAGCCTGTGACATCAGCTTGTCTTCACAAATGTTCACGTGTAGACCCAGAAATTTATGCTTACATTTGCCATGGTGAAGAATCCGTGGCCCACACTGCTTTTCAACCTGAAGGTTTTAAGTCTCATTAGTTATGATCCTCAGTAGTTCTTTCTGGGAAATCATTTATTGCTTCTAGCAGTTCTCTCAGCCCATTCCTTCAGCCACGTTTATCAGAAATGTTAGTTTAATGGTACATTTCCTAACCAGATGACACATCAAAAATATGGACTGAGCATATTCTGCACATAAGATTGAAAGCATGAACCTTAGCAGATCTACACTGAATTGATAAATAATCTTTTAATATGGAAAATATGCTCTTACCATCTCTAGGGTTCAGTGTCCAGCCACATCCTAGCAGAAGTGTAGGGATGAGCAGTTTTGCTACAGACCAGTGGTCTGACATTTCTGCTTGTCTGGTGCTAACATTCCTCTGAGCTCTCATTTTACACAGAGGGCAGCAGAAATGCTGCCTACAACAGAGGCTAGTCATTCTGTCAGACTGTCCATCACAGGCTACAGAGCAAACAGATCGGTCTAGGCAGGCCATACCATAACGACAGCAGGGCCAACAACAGCACTTGCAAGATGAAAATCCTGCAAGGAGTGATTTGAGTCCTTTTGTGGGTTTTTTTGGGAAAATCATGAGGAAGTCAGGGAATGTCAGACTCCATCCTGTATCATTGTTCTTTCTAGAGGAATCATAAGCGTAGCTCTATTCCACGTGATTTTTGTATCACTGTCACTATCCCAGCCTCTGCTCTTTTGGAGTGAAGGTAGCTAATGGTGGGACTAGCTTTGTTTTGGAGACAAGGTAACTGGGGCTTCTGTGCTCTACTCTCCAACTCATTGCTCTTTGTGCTAGGTCTTACCCTTTCCACTTTGCAGGCATTCTCAGAAACAGCAGGAGCATGATGCCAAAAATCTAAACCCAAGTTCCAGAATGCCATGCATCCTGTGACACAGAAAATCTACTCTTTAGTTCATACTGGGGCATTCAAAATCTTTCTCTGATAACCCACTTGTCAGTCCATGTGTGGACTCCAGAATCCTTGGGTTTCCTCGCAGCTCAGATGCTGCAGAAGAGAGAACTGCAATTCTTACAAAAATTAGTTGACAATTGCTCAATCTCCACATGTTAATGGAGTGAGAATGTATTGTCAGCTGCCCAGTTGCCCCACTCCTTTTTTTCAAAGTTTCTAAGTTTCTTTGCAAAGATGCAAAGTTTCTAATAACACAACCAATTTCCCGTAACAGTTCTCCTTGAAATCTCCTTGGCAAGGTAGCACAGCAGCTGCAAGATACTAAGGACAATGACAACCTAAGGGATGCAGGAACATTTGGACAATCACCTGTGAGATACTGGAGGACAGTTGAGTGGTTTCTTGCCTGTGGCACAGTTACTTTGATTCTGTGGGTCTCTTCAACCTTCCTTCCTGGATCTGATCCTAACGATGAGATACAGTGCAAGGTTCTGAGGGAGCTTATGGACTCCTACCCCTTGGAAGTGCAGATACTTGTCTGAGAAAAACACTCACCCAGCTGAGTCAGGCTGGGTGTAGCACTGCAAAAAGTTGCAGCTCATTGTACTGTAGCTAATACCTTCATATAGGCAGTACTTGGCCAAGCTGGAGTCATACCTGGACAGTCTCCCATGGTGCAGAACGCAGCCACCTGCACTTCCAGAAGGGACTTGTAGTTGCCAGCAGTTGTGTTTCTCTTGTGATAGGTGTGGCTTCTCATATGAGGAACTATAGGGAAAACATTGATCCTCAAGAACAGATTTCCTACCTGAGCAGCTTTCAGCTCTCTCCAGTCTCCTAGGGCTGACTAATGGTGGAGAGATATTTAAATGAGTGTTACGGGCCACACATATCTTGTGGCTCACAGATCGCTTGTGGGTGAGAAGACCATGGATTTCATGATGTGCACCAGAAACAGTACAGATAGGCTTACCAGGTCACAGCTGCAGGCTGCTGCCTTAGGCAGTCTTTGGCTCCTCTGCTTCTTCTGCAACAAGCTCCTTTAGGTCAAGAGGAAAACTTGCCAAGCTTCCTGGCCAGGATAACTACTGATGACATGACATTGAAGGGACAGGGTGAGATTGACACCATCTTGAGATCTCCTGCTAATTGATTAAGTGAATGAATTCTCTCCAGTTTTGTAGACTGTGAAAGTTTAATACCATTGGTGCCCATCTTCAGGAAGTCACATGAAAGAGTGGGTAAGCTCAGTGCAAGGGAGGAAAGTACTTATCTTTTGAAAAGCACCTTCCATTTGGTGGTGAGATTCCATAGATCAGGACATTCTGTTTTGATAACCACCAACTGGATGCCCACCTGACTTGAACACACTACCTCAAAATGTCTGAGAAATCCATGGTGCCGATGCTCTAGGATAGCTGCATGGTTAAAGGAATCTAATGAGAGCAACAAAGGTATGCAATGCTGTTGTGAAAGCATGCACTATGTGATGGTGACCTTGATGCTGTGCTCCTTCAAAGACCTGGATGGGAGCTCACCAACTCAGCTACCTTTCCGTACTGTACTGAGCTTTTTACAAGATACCTATCTGAGTGTCCATATGACCATGATTTTTAAATCTGTGGAAGAAAATTCTTCAAGTTAGTTTGCCTGCAAATATGAATTAATATAATCTTTATCTTCCAGAAAGAACATCTGGAAGAAAGGTTAAAAGTTCAGGTCTTGTTTTCTCCTGAAAGTTCCCCTGAACTTCCCATGCTGACCTCTCAGTCTTTTTCTACCTCTTTTCTCACAGTTTCCTTCTCAGTTTCTAATCCTTCCAAATCTAGTCCAAAGGGTAAGGAGTTTTCCCTTTGAAAACTGCTATGACAGTTAATGCTACGTTTTTGTGACCAACATGCACACAGGTGCCAGTTTACAATGTTCCCTTCATACCATCATTTAATGGCAACTAGTAAAAACTTTGAGGGAGAAGCTAAAGCTTTATGCTTTATTTAGTTGGTGTGAAAGGGAAAGTAGGCATTTGCTAAACAGAAGAGATCCAAGCCAAGGGTTTTGCAGTGCTGATGCAGCCAGATAATTCTGACGGTCCCAAGCACTGAGGGCTGACTGCAATGTATCCTGCATCATTTTGTCTGATACCAGACTGCACTCAGGAGCAGATTTATTTAGCATTACAGATGCAGTCTTGATAGTTACATCTATATGCTTTATCTGGCCTTCAAACAAGCAAGCAGGTTTGTGAAGACTTCCTTTTATAAATACACGTGAAAGATTGTAACTTTTTCCTGTGTCCATTAATTTTGTTCCGTATTATAATTTCTACTGATTTTTCCTGTGTAATCATCAGCCTTACCGCACTGTAGTTATTTCCCCATAAGCCTTTTTATTACCATGGGGTTACATTAGTCACCTGGCAGTCCTGTGATATCCAAATGGATTGTTAAGTAGGAGCTTCCACACCTGTTTGTAAGCTTAGCAACTTCATCTTTGAGTTCCTCTAGATATTTGAACATCTGTATTTGAGGACTAAAAAGGAAAGAGGATTTTGCAATGAGACTACCAACCTGATAATAAGGATGGAAGATCAGCTCCATCATGGGAAGAGGACTTAACCCCAGAAGAGACAAAGGGAGAGCTGCAAATGTAGCAATTTTGCAAGGGAGAAGAGGAACATGGTCAGTATCATGGAGAAACAGTGGGATAGTATGCACTACTTGAAGATGATAATGGGAGAGTATGGACTGTTTAGGAAGAATAGACAGGGAAGATGAGAAGGGTTTATGCTTTATGATAAAGTACTCCTTGACTGTGCAAAGCTCCAATGTGAAACTGTAGACGTCCCATTAGAGAAGGGAGGAAAATGAGGGATGTTGTGATGGGCTCTCTTATAGACCACCCAACCAAGACAAAGTAGTGAAGGCAGTTTTCTACAACTAGTAGAAAGACAGAAGTCTCCTCTGCTTTAGGGAGGATTTCAGCCATGTGGACATCTGCTGGGAGGGCAACAGCACTGGTAAACCAATGCCAGAAGTTCTTAGACTGTGCTAATGACAATATCCTAATGTAAATACAGATGAGCAATGCTGAGTACTGGAGGTAGGGATGAACTAGTGATAAGTATGATCCCGGCTGACAGCTCAGGCTGCAGCAACCACATGATAACTGAGTAAAAGATCTAGTGGAACACTGGGAAGGTAAGCAACAGAATTAGCACTCTAGACTTCTTAAGACCAGAATTCATTGTATTCAGGGAACTGCTAGTTAGAACACCCTTGGCAGCATCTGTGAAGGAGAAGATTGCTCAGGGGAGATGGTTAGGGTTTAAAGGAAAATTATTGAGACCTCATGAACAAACTACCTTCTTCTGCAGGAAGTCTGTGAATTTCATCTTAGCTAAGTGGCAAACTTCTTAATGAACTAAAATACAAAAATATGTAAGAGGTGGAGGCAAGCACTGGCAAAAAAATCAGAATATAAATATTTGCTTGTGCACTTAGGGACATTAAGCATAATGGTTTTGCATGGATGATGCAGAAGGGAGTTCAGAGAAAATATGTGTCTGTCACTGAATGTGGGAGTCCACAGTGAGAGATGATATAGAAGCACTCAAGTATGCAGCACTTTTTCTACATCAGCCTTCATAGACAAAGCTTGTCTCCAGGCATCTGCATCTTCCAACAGAGTTTGAGAAGGAAAGGGATAACAAACAGTGGGGAAGTCATAACTAAGTGAAAAAACAGTGGGGAAATCATAATTAAGTGAAGCTGGAATTGCTAAGAGAAGCTGAATATACTCATATCTATGGAGCTGGATGTGACTGATCAAAGGATGCTGAAGGATTTCACCTGTGTAATTCAAAGGCCTATGTTTATCATTGTTGAAAAATGATGACGCACAGGGAAGGTCCCATATGACTAGAAAAAGACTAATGTTATGCTCATCTTTAAAAAAGGCAGGAGGAAGGATCAGTGAAACTATAAGCTGCTCAGTTTCACTTTAGTTAGTTGAAAGATCACAGAATATGTCCTCTTGGTCTTTATTACTAAGAGCGTGAAGGACAAGAAGATAACTGAGAGCAGCCAAGATGTATTTACCAGAGAAAGTAATCATGCTTGGCCAACATGATTGGTTCCCATGATGAAGTGACTGTTGACTTTTATCATTTCTTTTCTGATAATTACAATGCCTTTTCCCTGGACCACTATTATGGTATCATTAAGTGGTCTTCAGTCTACAAAACTTCCGCTTTGATTCCTTATTTCTATGCGCTTTAGAAACACAATAATATTGGATTTTTTGGCCCTTTTAACTCCTCCAATGATATTACATTACATGTATTGCCATAGGTCAATTCTTAAACAGCTTTACTTTCAACTATTTCCGTAACTGTATCTGAACTAGGCAAGTCAGCACTGTTTTTCCTTCACACTCTAACTAGTGGTTTCACAAAGCACTTACTGACAGTGTCCACAAATATAGGTTTGGTACTACAACCCAAAATAACATTTGCCCATTCTGAATGGAGTAGTTGTGGTCTGTTGGTGTTACATTCATTGCTCTAGGCGTCCACTAGTCCTCTCTTAATTGCAGTTGGTGTTACTGTCCTGAGAGGATAGTTGTTAAGAAATGAGGAGAGTGTTGGTGAAGGATCTGAAGTAGGACACCTGAAGGACCTGAATTCTCTGAACAGCATGAGCATGGAGAAATGTTAACAGGAATTCAGTACTGGAAATGGCAAGAGATGGAAGGAATTGAGCTTCACAATTTCTACTGCTCTTGAGTGCAATCTGTTCAGTCTGAGTCTACTCTTCAACCAAAAAGGAAGACAAGACTATTGTCACTATATGTTCCCAATAACTGAATGTCTCAAGGATCTGTGAGTGGCAGCTGAACATACAGGGAAATTTCGCAGGTCTCTATTCCTATATGAAGAATAATTTTGTGAAGGCTGTGTGACCAAATCAGATATTAAATGCCCTCCACATTAGTCTATTGCAATAGGCAAGAATTCAAAATTACCACATTAGTCCTCTGGTAATGGGCAACTCTTCTTCCTAATCCATGTGAAAAGATTAGCCTTCTGAGATATTAAACTATACCTGTAACTTGTGTAGTGGGCTCAGGTGTGAGCTCTGGGATTGGATTCCAGTCTGGGGCCCAAACTGTGGGTGCCCGAGAACTCTTGGAAGGGGTTCCTACAGCACAAGGCATTGTCTGATGCTGTATACTACAATGGACCCCAAACATGTTTTTTCTAACCTCTTCCCTGTTATTCACTGCAAGATTTTAAATCTTGAAATGCAAATGACCAGGAGAAGAATGTGTTTAGATCTGGAGGATCTGAAGAAGTTTAAATGATTACACTTTTTTTTACTCTTTCCTAAACCTAGATCAGTTAGTCTCTTATACATAAATGCAAGTAAAAGGTGTAAGAGGTGTAGAAGGTGAACACTGAGAAAGCAGAGTTTCTTGGGGAATCACTTTTTAAATTAAATATGCACAAAACCATATCTTATCTATGCTTGCACAAGCATATATTTTAATTATATA
>NW_010299066.1:29830-31196 GCF_000700745.2 Antrostomus carolinensis | reverse complement strand
TTTATAGAATTATATACATATAAAATAGATAAAAAATCTTGCCAACAGAGATGCTGATGTTGGTGCATCTGCCTGAGTGTCCACCTGCTCCCAGGGACCAGGGGCTCTGCTAAGGACGAGCAATTAAAATTTCAGTCGCCTCCAGGAAGGAAGACGCAGCAACGCGGTGGCAGCTGAACGTGTGGTGATTAAGGGCAGGACATGCCTTGGGATTTAGGATTTCTTTTTTTTTTAACTTCCTGTTTATAGGTTGACTGTATTTCCCCAGCGTTTGAACTTCTTCGTCATGCCGTTTCTCCACCGCTCCTGACACTGAGTGAGAATTAATAAGCTTCCTCTGAGCAAATCTCTTTATTTCAACAAGCTGCTGCCTTGCCCTGAAGCCAAAAAGCCACCAGTACATGTCATTTTGCAGAAGGAAGGACATAGGCAAAGACCCTTCCCAGTAGCACCACTGAAGACCTGGGTGCTTTCCTTCTGCACCAGTGTAAGGCTCCTCTGCTGAACAACTATTCCACCAGTGAGCAAGAGAAAGAGGCTGAGCATGACTGAGAATCTGGCTTCAGTTTCTGGTACTACACCTTTGACCTCAAACCTGCTGAATTTTTCCCAAAACCTGGTTTGCCTGGCTTGCCCCCAGTCCCCAGCCTCCAAACTGCTGTTGTGAGCAATAGAGTGAGGAGGTGGCAGCTGTGTTTTTGGCTTTTCCTGCCTTTAATTATACTGAAGCAATTTTCAAACAAGATATTTTTTTAGTCAGACCTGAAATGTTTATTTTGCTGGTCAAAAAATGGATCTGCTGCCTGGGTATGCATGGCATCTCACATATTTCTTTCTCTACTCACTGTCAAGTGACTTGATATTCCAACAGATACTGCCACAAAAGCGGGAAGTCAGATGGTTTGCAAGTTAATTAATCAATCAGTTGACTATATTAGCAACCTTAAAGGAATTCTGATGCAGACCCAATGCTTAAATCTGCTGCAACATCTGCAGCCAATCATGCTTACATTACCCCATTAACAAATTACATCTGTGCTGAGCAAGATACCCCGTGGTTCCAGCGTGCAGAGAGCTCCTCGCTGTTTCTTGAAGTACCGCTATCATTTATATAAGCAAAGCACAAAAGAGCAAGGACTTCTTCAGTAGAAAAGAATCATAGAATCATTGGATGTTGAGAGTTGGAAGGACCCACAGGGATCAATCAGTCCAACTCCTGTCCCTGCACAGGACAAGCCCAACATTCACACCATGTCCCTGAGGGCCTTGGCCAAATGCTGCTGGAATCTTGTCAGGCTTGGTGCCATGAGCACCTCCCTGGGGAGCCTGTCCCAGTGCTCCACCACCCTCTGCCTCAAGAACCTTC
>NW_010299066.1:5073-29775 GCF_000700745.2 Antrostomus carolinensis | reverse complement strand
CTGGTCCTATAATTGGTCATCAGAGAGAAGAGATCAGCGCCTGCCCCTCCTCTTCTCCTTAAAAAAAAAGGTTATTCTGTGCTTGTTGCACTTGTCTCTTGGACTCCAAGTCATTTGAAGAAGGCCAGATTAGCTCAGGAGGTTGGAGACATTTAGCAGCATGGCAATAGAGTGTTAAAAGAAGTTTGAGTAGATACAACCTTTATAAATTTCTTTTATTAGAAGGGCTGGCAGGCTTGCAGGTCACTGACTGGAGGACTGGTTGGGTTGTTGTGCTGTTCCCTCCAGAGAGGTCATCAATGTGCAGGGAGTTGGAGCAATTTAGGGCAGTTTAGGAACAAGGAGAAGTTTGCTTTGGTCTGCTCTCTCTGCTCAGAGCATTATCCTGTCCTACATAGCAAACCACCAGCCTCTGGCAGCATCACCAGGAGATCTTTCTCTGGGGGAGAGCTTTCTGCTGAGCACATGTGCAGGAACTCTTTTTTGGGGTGAATTTTGGTTAAAGCTGAGCTCTGACACCATACTCGGGGGCCTGTTACCTGGGTGAGCTCTTGCATTGCTGCAAAGCCACACTGTGTCCTGCTTGTGCACAGTCACAGGGCGCATGTCCCTGCAGCCCATCGATGACCCTTCCCAGTGTCACAGGGTAGGATGTGGCCCCGCTATTGTAACCAACAATATCCTACAGATGTACAGAGCTTCAGAGCAAGGAGGTAACTTCATAGTTGCTGTTACAAAGCCCAGGATCTAAATGTTTTCCTCTCAAAAATCCTCCCTGCTTTGTACCATGCAAATGAACATGCACTTTATTTTCCTTCATTCATTTCCAAGAACTGCTTCTGTTGAAGGGAGAGCTGAGTGGTGCTTCAGCTGATTTTAACTGAGTGGCTTCAAACCTCCAAGTGGCTCAAGCCTGCTTTGTATCTGTCCTTCCTCCATACTTACAGGAACAGTCAGGACAGCTGATGATTTGCAAACAACTTGAAAGGCAGATCCAGTGCCACAGAAGAGTTTGAAAGCTGCAGAGGACAGTCAGGACTCACAGAACATCATGTACCATCATACCAGGCATCTATCTCCCACTTTTATTTTTTGCTTAGCTTCATTTTTAAAGCTTTTGTTTCCCCAATACAAGTTGTTTATAACTTTTACTGCTGAATGGGAAAGCGAGTTGCCAGCATCAAAGGGAGATGAGCAGCCAGGGGCCAGCTTGTTCCCATTTGCCCTGTGATAGTGTCCCGCTGGCAAACTGGCCCCAGCCCTGGGTGACATGTTCATGGCTCAGGGTCAGTGTCATGGAGTATTTGATTTAATTCAGCACTCAAAAGGCTTCATTTGTGTGCCATTAAGAGGAGAAACAGAAATAAAAGCAAAGAAATGGAAAAAAACTGAAAACAAAGGGCACTAAACTGGAGCAAAGCTTGGTTTAGTTCCCCGGTGAGTCTGAGGATCTTTGTGTGAGGAGCTCCTGCTAAGCACCAGTGTGCAGATGTAGATCTTATAGAAGTTCCATTTTCTGCTAAGGGCAATGTGAAAAGTCTGATTTCTGACTCTGCCAAGGACAGGTTGGGAATCCTCTTATGAGGATTATACCTTCAAGAAAAAAAAAAATTTTCTCTTCTAAGAAAAGCTGTGCACTTCGCTTGTAATGTAGATAATTAGACACAAAACTTTGGGCAGTGAATTCCTCTGTCAGCACGAGAAGCAGATAGAAGCAAATTTGGTGAATTTGCTATGATTTGGATTCATTCTTTCATACATAACTCCAGATTATGTTATATTTTCCTGATAGGATTATCAGTTTAGCCCTTTATTCTCCCACTGTACAATCTTTCCAAAACTGCTCAGCTCCTGATCCTGTGCAGTACTTCTTTGGTCAGCACAGAACATGCTTTTGACTAGAGGCCAGTGGACTTTTCTCACTGACATGGAGGAAATTTGGACTTCACTTTGATTACAGAATCTTGTTTCATTTGTCTGCTTTATTGCATGATGGAGATTTGATCCTCCTCTGGAGTCAGTTGGACAATTTCCAAGGGATGCAGTTGGATTCCCCACTTCTTTGTTTCTCCTTCCAAGATGGAATGGACTTTTATGGAGAATATAAAATCAAAACACAAGCTATCCCTTGCATTTGCTACATGACTCTTCCTGTGCATTGGTGGAAGTCCTCTCTGAGGGGTTTGAAGCTTGTTGTAGTATGTGTGGGATGGTGAAATGATGGTAAAAGAAGGACTCATGAGATGGAGGTAGACATGGAGATGGAGATGAAGCAGTGCAGCTAGGAGATGACACACCTGCTCCAAACACCCTGAAAAGGACAAGGGACAAAGCCCAGCAGAGCATCGTGGTACTTGTGTCCCTTGTCCCACCTCACTCCTTGTAGTGACACCAGCAGTGTATCTATCAAAGTGGCAGATGTCCCTATTCAAGACATCCTGTATGACAATGACATCTGCCCTCCAGGAGGAGAAGGAGGAGGAGGAAGGCATGATGCCAATGTGAGGGGCAGCATGCAGGCACCTGCGACTCATAAAGAACGATGCTGGTGTGACAAATGATGGCTGCTGTGATGAGTGTGGCACTGAAGCCACCTCATGCAAATGACATTCTGCACTAATGTATGTTAACGACTTTATCAGCAGCACTTCCACGTCTCCTTCCGAGCCAGGAGAAGCAATAAGAGATGCAGGGTGGGGGAGAATATGCGTGAGCCGTGGGAGAGGTGTCAGCATGGCAGAGTCACTGGGAGGCAGGGGACACGCGCTCACTTGACAAACACAATTAGGTGCTGAGAGGGATTCAGTCTTCCACACCAACCTCCATCCTCTGTGGTCTGAGCTACAAACCAGGCACTTGGGAGCAGAAATCCAGTTTTTAGAAGTGCAAGTCACATCTGGAAAATAAGGAAGCTGCTTTTTGAGGAATCGTGTCTGAGATGAGGTACTGCTGCCTTGCCAAGGGATGTGTTCTTAGTCCATAAATAACTCAAGGAGAGCACACCTTATTATGTACCTGGCCTGTTGATACGAAGCTTTTCCTGTGGTGAAGCCAGGGCTAGATCCAAGCCAAGCAAAACTGTGTAACACACTGTGTAGCTCAGAGGTAAGAGGAAGTGCCAAGCAGAAAACTGAGAAAACCAAAGTCCACCAAGCATTTAGGGGCAAGTCAACACAAGACTGACAGTCAAAGTTTCCTTGTAATCGCTTTGCCCTCATTCCCTGAACACCTTTGACAGTGGTTGGTGTCGTATGGACACTGATCAATCACCAGGAAGAGCTGGGCAGCTGCTGAAAACACACAAATGCTGACAGTAGATCCTCAAAATGCCTTTGGTCCTTGGTGGGTGTTTAGTTTAGGGCGTTAATTTCTTGGCTCAATGGTATTCAAGTGGCATCACTCATGCTGGTGGTTCATAAAGTAGCTGTGGGCAAGCAGCCTGGCCCAAGGACATTTGCAAAATAACGAGCAACTGTGCTGAAAACATTTCCTGCTTCAGCTCTGTGCTCTCAAAGCAGCAAAGTTACTGTCTGGAAGTAATTTGGAGGAACTCTACTAGCAAGTGCAAAATCAAGGCAAATGTGCAGCTCCTCTAGATTTAATTGCAGGGGAGCATCTGTTTACATTTCAGGATCCAAAAAGCTCCCTTATCTATCGGGAAGTTTGTTGTCTGCAAAGACAGTATGTTATTAAGTGAAGTTTTCAAAAGAATATACTGTCATTCACCGGTTTTGTGCAGTTGCATCTGTTCAGCCACTAGCCAGAGCCACCCTATTAAAACCACAAGTGTGGGTATAAGTATCTTTAAGAGCCTTCATTGAACTCCCTCTCACAATCTTTAAAGCAATCATTTTGATTGCTCTCAGTTTAGCAATTATAACTGAGTGACACATTTTTCAAGCTTTGGAAAATTATATGCCTAGCCCAGTTTCCCTATGCATAAGTCTCTCATATACATAAATATATATATCTATATACACACATATTTACCAGCTTTCATGTGCTAAATGGTTTCTAAACTCCTGCCTGTCAAGAAGCTGCCTTGATCTGTGAGCAGGATTCCTGTCTGATGGCTGCATGATGTGTGCCAACAGCTCCCTCTGGGTTTTTTGTCTAAGATTTACTTCAGTTGTAGAAAAAACAAGGAGCTTCTTTGTTCCCAGAAGTATTTTTGGCAATTGACCGTGCAGAGCATGACCCATCCTCACAGCCCAGTTGCACAGTCTCTAGACAACATCTCCTCGGGGCCAGCACAACCTGAGGTGATGAGACAAGCTCTGTAATGGAAACGATTGAGCTTTTGTGTCTGGGAAGTCAGCAAGTGTCATTCTTTGAAACACAGAGTCTATTTCAGAAAGAGCATCTCTAGCAGAGATGGGCTGCAGCTTTCCAGGGCACCATGGAGACATCCAGTTGCATAACCCCGAGAGTCACTAGGAGATGGTTTGCTGGAAAGCGCTGCAAATTCCCCCTCTCCTGCTAAACAAAAAGTACCAATGACCTCAGTCCTTGGCCATCCCATCCCTCTCCAGCAGAAAATGTTAGAGAGAACAACATCTCAGGAACCCCTCCCATCAGTTCTGAACTAATGCAGCTAATTTTACAGCTACTAAAATATACTGAAGGTCAAAACAATAGCTTTGCAAGTTGGCTAACTGGTAAATAGGAGCCAAAAGTAGGAGACACATGGATTTATACTGAGGTGAGCAGTAGGCTGAGGAGGAGCTGGAGTCCCTACGCCCAGATTGGAAGGCAACAGATTTATGTTGAATTTCACCAGCTGAGAGTCTGGTGCTGTGTTTTGCAGCCACCGGTGTTGATCTAATCAGATGGCAGATAAGAAGTAGGCTGCTTTGTTTCTTTTTTCATCAAAACTGGAAAGAGCTGACCATTTTGGAAAAATGTTGTGGAACTTGGTAGAAATGGGACTGAGCATGCCATGGAAATTTAATAGAGTCATATGCAGAAATTACTGTAAATACTTGTAGAATTTAATAAGTGCTTTTATGTTTCCTGTTGGGTTATTTTTAACACTCTTGTAGAATTCCATAGTGGGATATGATTATGCATTAAATTTTAAGAGTTGGGTTTTTGGTTTTTTTTTAAAAAAAGCTGTTGAAGACTTTCATTTTCTATTAGGTTAGACACGATGCCTCCATTAGGAGTATTTTTTCTGCTTCCAAACAAAGCCTGAACAGATTTGAATGCTGTACATAAGCAAAATAATCCCAGCTCGGGGAAGATATTAATGAAATCCAGGCTGAAAATATGTGCAGGAAGCTGCTATCGTGTTTCTATTTCCAATTTCAGTTCACACAGGTGAATTCAAGAGCAAACCAAGGTTCACCACATCCTAATTATATTTGAGGGCACTGTCAAAACCCTGAACTTTGAGATTTTCCTTAAGGAAATCTTCTCGATGCATATCTTCTCTTGTGATCAAGGAAAACCTTTCCTGCAATTTGGAGAGGCTGTATATCTTTCATGTCTTTTCTAATCTAACCCCATGTGGCACAGATCAAAGGCTTTCATGAAGTTCAGTGCATGAAACTCAGTAATTTTGCATCCCATACGAATTATCCCCCAGGAAGACGTCTGAGTCTTCTGTGAAGATGTCCATTGCCTTCTATCATTATTTATGCTTATCTGGTTTTGTGATTAATCACTATGATTTCTGTAGGACTAACATGGTCATGTCTCATTAGCTGTTCTTGGACACCATGGATTCATTAGTCAGGCATCATCAAAATGTCACAAATCATGCTCAATTTTCACCAGAGTCCTTGGGAATGGTGGATCAATACAAGGTCCATTGGGCAAGGGGTGGATTGTTCTCTGCAAGCTCACAAGCTCCATATGCCAAGATTGGAGAGGATGTGGTCAGCTACAACTATCATGTGAGTGTTACCTGTATTTGGGGTGGCTAAGTTTTTTGGCAGGATTTTGGCTAATGAAAGAGGAAGAATAAAGAAAGGATCACCAGATGAGGGTGCCACCACACTGTCTTCAGGCCTTGATATATCAGGAGCTGAAAGTCTCCCCCATAGGGGCTTCTCTGGTTTTGGTAGCTGAACTTCTTGGCTGGTTCTTTCCAGCCATATTCATGCATGTACACATGCCCTGGCCAGGTTGGTACCATGAAGGGCTCATCAGTAGGGCAGTGGCCATGTCCCAAAGGCAGAGGGATGTACAGGAACTTCCAACTTCAGCTGAAAAGGAAAGGACATCATGTGAGAGACTGACAAGTGCAGGGATCTGCATCCAGGGTTATGCAACAGATGATTTTTACACTGGGCTGCTCCAATGCCATGGGAGATGCAAATGTCTGCCAGACGCTTTTTCCACTGCAGATTCTGTCTCCATTTATTTCTCTTGTAGGCAATATTCATTCTGACTCCATTTACTTATCTAAATACATCGTGTGCTCACTAATACAGACAACGTGTTCTCTTTTTATTTTCTTTTTTTTTCATTTTTTTAAGCTTGAGATGGAAAGTCTCATGAAATATGTTGCCAGTCTAAATTATTCCTTGACTTGCCTACATTGCAAATGAACTGGAGGAATATCAACAAACACAATAGCAATTCTTTTCCAATCCCATCTCCTTTAGTCAGTCTTTAACCCACTTATCAGACACTTGTTATTACAGAAATGATCAGGAAAGGAAAATACACCAGTGCTGAATCAACACTACTGTACTTTTTTTTTTCCTTATGTTCTTTTTTTTATGTTTTGTTTTTTGGTTTTGTGGGGGTTTTTTTGTACTCCTGTCACTTTCTTGGTTTCTGTTGGACCTACACCAGCCTGAAACTGTAGAAACCCAGCTGGCTTAATCCATCACAGCTTATTACAGGTTATCAATTCTCCTATGCAATAAACACACTAGACAATTAGCAGGGAATTGATGAGTGACTCAGTTTGGTCTTTGCCATGGAGAGGAGATTATTTCTTTACTGGTTTGTGCCTAACGGAAAAGTTCACAATACAAGCTTAATTTGGAGAAAATGAAAAAAGGTGGTAAAGCCATTAACGTTTCTTATAACCAAAGTGACAAATGGTCTTTACATTAATCTCAAATCACTTCTCTAAAGCAAGGATCAGGAAAGAATTTCCTTCAAAAAGGATATTGCTGCCCAAATGGGGAGGTGCTTTCGCAGGGCTTCCTCACCTCCTGGGGGATCGATAAGTGTAAGGAAATGCCAGGCTTACCTTTCTGGGCTTGATAAAGCCATCAGTCTAATTTGCTTTGATGAGTCTTCTACTTCTAAGAAATAAAAATAATTTTGCAAACTCTGCATAGACAAAAGACCAAACCACACTGTGACTCACACCGTACAGTAAACCTTTTAGGAGTAATATTGCAGTAATTCAGATTTAACTTGTTCAGTTCCATATCTTACCGCAATTAAACTGGGATATTTGGCCAGCTGGCTTTTTGCAATTTCAACTCTTTATTTGGGGGGGAAAAAAAATCTGTCAATGTCAACCACCATATCAGAGCTATAGAAAAGTCTTAAAATAAAGATTGAAAGAGATTTTTGAGGAAAAACCTGTTCCTTCACTCTCCCTCGAGGCAAGATCTCCCCTTCCTGCTCCCCAGGGACGGAACTTTCCCAAGTACCCTGCCAGGTACCAGCTCACTGCAGCATTTATCCCATCAGGCTTTATAGAGATGTGCATCAGCCTTACTGTCTAAAATAGATGTTCATTAGGACAAACACAAGGTACTTTGAGTGTAGTCTCAGAACACCAGCCAGTCACCTTTGATCTCTTCAATGTGCAAATAAAATGAGGCTGGCGAGAGAATGAAATCTCTTTCCTTTTCATTTGCCATGTACATTAACATGTCCTTGGTTCCTAAATTATTCTCATTTACTCATTGTAATCACAGTACTTTAGCTTTTCTCTTTCTTTGTATGGGTTTTACTGGTTTGGAGTTTGGGGGGGGGGGGTATTTTGGGGGGGTAATTTTTTCTAATCAAGTGTTTTTTTCTGTTTATGCAAGCTGAACATTTTCCTACTGGCAAACTTGTCCTCACTTTGCTTTACAAGTGCATTTTTTTCCTTCATTTTGTTTCCCTTTGCCCCTAGCAGGTGAGGAGATTTGCTCTAGGAGTGGAAACGATGGGTGCAGGTGATACCAAGGAAAGTAAAGACCACATGGAGTAGCAATTGATGACGAACATGCCCCCCACACACATCCATTAGTGAGTGAAAGAGTTTTGTTTGGCAAATCTTCCAGTCCAAAAGCCAAGTGGCTTGGGGTTGGGGTTGGGGTTGAGTTTTGGGGTGGGGATTTTTTGCCTTTACTGAGTGTTTGGAGGAACAGCAGCTTGGGCATTACGATGATTTACTGAGCACTATATAAACAAGGAAATATTTAAACAGAGTGAGGTGTTGGACTAATAATGCTTACACACCTCCTTAGTGGGCACAGTGGGTCGTGTCTCATCATGAAGTATGAGCTGGTGCTTTAGGGTGTTGCTGTTAGAGACAATAAGCAGCCACTGCCTCTGCTAATCAATGCTATATGTGAAGCAACATGCTGATTCCTCTTGAGACAACAAGATGCGTTTCCCACTCCAGACATAAGATGCTCAGCCCCATGTTCCCATGGTTAATGAGTTACTACCTGCTAGCTCAACGTGTGTAATCATGGTCTGTGGTTACTACAAGGTAATTGCTCAGCACACAGTGAGCCAAGCTTAAAACAAGATGCCTTTCTCCACAGATGGAGAAAACCAAAAAAGGCACATACGGAGATTTCCTACAGCTCAGCTGATGCATGGTAACTTGTTAAATCTCAGTAACTCAAAATCTCTTCCTGGCAATTGAAATATAGCTCTCCCTGGGCTAGCAGTTCTTCAGCAGAATACAATGGCACTTCATAACACTTGGTGATGTTTCATTAAAAAAAATACATCCAAGTTATATCATACAGGAAGTCCATAGGATGTAACCAAGAGTAGTGGGTGAAAAGCAGAGGTTCCCAAATCAATCTGTGTTGGGAAAATTATCTGCAGGTTCCAATAACTGTGTCAGCTGAATCTCTTGGACTGCTTTTGTGTGCAGAATCATGCAGGAAATCCCAACAAAGCCAAATTTCTCGTAAGACTTCTGGTGCATCACACTGTGGTCCAAGCCAGAAAGAAACCACAAAAACAACTGTTCTCCTTGCAATGCAGTCACTAGAAGTCCCAGGTGGAACCTGGAAATGAAATGTGTGTGTGTGTGTCAAAACATTGCAGGACTTTCCAAAAATCTTCTCTTTGGATGTAGCTACAGGAACAAGCACATGATGAGGGTCAGAGGGTCATTTTCTATATTATACATTGTTCTCTCACCAACTTGGCTGGAATTAACCCAGTGACTTAATTTATTGAAGAATACTTTAAAACATTTCTTATAGATCTCAGATTCGAGCACCCAAGATCATGTATCACTTTGGAACATCTTTAAGGAAACTTTAGAGCTGTTATGTACTTTACTGAACAATGGACCCGTTTCTTCATTGTTGTTCTGAGATGGATATCTGCTAAACCAGAAATGGATAAACAGTGAGAAAAATTGGCTCTAAAAGGTCTTTAAACTAATTTATATTCAAGGTTTGGTGAAGGAGCTGGATTATCCTATTCTTACCTTTTAGAGGACCATAATGAGGAAGGGAGAAGACTGGCAACAATAATATAAGAGACACATTCATGTCTAAATGTTATTAGTGCCTTCTGAATGCCTGGTGGATATTCAGAGCTTGATCTTTATTATGGGATTCTCTCAAAAGCACACAGCCTTCCTCTCTTGGATGGTTTCTATGCACACTTGAGGTCTTCCTCATCACCAAGGAAGGAAACCTCACCAATAGACCAGCTCACTCATGGGTTATCTGTCATGGGGCAAAGCAGAGATGACAGCAGCAAAAACCTCAGTTCTCATGCCTGTGTTGTTCCTTCAATGTTGTGATGAAGCTGAGGGAAACCAGAGCACCCAGTGATGTGTCCCAGTTTGGGTGCTGTGTATAATGACCATGTCTCACAGTGTTGACACTCACTTCTCACTTTGCTGAATCTTGGTGAAGTCTTCGGCAAAGGAGCACAACATTTTGGAAATGAAGTTGGCAAACAAGTTAAAATTAGAGCAGAAGATCTAATTTTCTTGAAAGTCCCATGCAGAGAAGGATATTATAATTTGTCCACTAGCACTTTAGGTGATTTGGGTTCCATCTAGAAAATTGTTCTCAGTAGAAATGGAACATTTTCTTATTTATTTCCTAAAATCCTAGTGAGAAATAATTTTCTCAGATTTCTTCAGCAACATTCATTATCCTGTTTTCATTGGATTATGAAAAAGAGAGATGTCCACAATTTCTTTTTTTCTTTAGGGGTGAATTTCATCCCTTTTGCAAAGTTTATGAACTACTCAGTTCCTTTTTAAATCCTACCCTGTAGTTTTAAGAAAATATAACAATTTTGCAGCAAAATTTCTTGGAGAGTAGAGGTAAGGATTCTGAAACACCAGAGGAAAATTAACAAAAGAAAAAAGATCTTTAGGTTTGATAGGGAGATGTTGCTGGGTGAAAAGTTGGGAAGAAGTACAAAAATTCTACAGGGTAAAAAAATTTCCTTATGCCAAGGATCTTGTTGTCTTCCTCTGTAAAATATCCAACAAACTGTTGGCACTACATGAAACCAGCAGTGAGGCTGAAAGTATTAAGACTATGCTGAAATTTAAGTCTTGTTAAATTAATTTTTTCCAGGGTTTGTAAGAGCTATTTCCCTTCCACCTGCTGACCAAACAAGATAGCAGTAAAATACTTCCTCTTAGTGACTCACAAATCTGTCGGAGGTGATGAAGCCCAATGGGAGTTTGATGATGTCTTAAATAGCGATTTGCTTTTTGCCTTTTAACAAATGGTGTTCTCCAGCCTGGTAACACTCATTGCATTCCAGGCTATGGAAATGGGAACCAAGAAATGTCTGTTGTTGATTGGTTTGCTCTCAGATTTCCGTCAGACATCTACAACTCAGTGCAGTTTGAGATGTATTAAAAAAGAGGGAAGATTTCAGAAGCATTTAGTGAATTGTTGCTACATGTTAGAGGCTGAAAAATTATTCAGCCCATATCAGTGATCCCATATCCCTGCCAAGAACATGGTCTTTCCTCCTCTGCATGAAACGAGGTCTTTATTTGTTCAAAAACTGTTTTTGCTGGGGGAATGTTTTAATTTCAGTGTATTGAAAGTCAAGAGTTCCACAGCCCTGGGAGCAGGGTAGCTGTTTCTCCTTCCAGATGATCTGACACTGGCCTGTTGAAATAATGTGCCTCAACTCTTTTCAAAAAAGGGCAAATGGGCAAAATCTGGAACACTGGAAGTTCCAGACAAACTTAAGGAAAAAATTCTTTACTGTGAGGGTGACAAAGCACTGGAACTGGCTGTCCAGAGAGGTTGTGGAGTCTCCATCTCTGGAGATATTCCAAACCCACCTGGACACTTTCCTGTGCAACGTAGGGAACCTGCTTTGGCAGGGGGGTTGGACTGGATGATCTCCTGAGGTCCCTTCCAACCCCCACTAGTCTGTGATTTTGTGATTCTATGAAATCAAAGGTTTGTGGCACCCAGCACAGCTCATACAGTGCTGTCCTGGAGGTAGCTCTTTATCTCCAGTAATTGCTATCAGAGAACCCTGCTCCTCCAACCAACAGCCAGAAAACCAGGAGGCAGTTTGCTCTGGTAAATCCCAATTGGAGTTCTTTTCATTTTTATTTCCCTGCCATAGAGGTAAAGACAACAACGGAAGATTAAAGTGAATTATTATATGCTATGGGTTTCGGAAACATCCTTTTGCTTCCTTCCTAGGTCATGCACAGCCCTGTGGTTTGTGACTGCAGGCTCTGCTCCCGTTTCCAGTCCGGTAGCTTTCCATTCACATCACACTGAGCTGCTTCTTCAAATGTCCGACTCAACGTGTCTCCCAGTGTGTTTGTAAGGGGAAATGATTAACACAAACCATCTATAGAAAGCAATATTTCTTATTTAAAGACACTCCTGACAAAGTTGAGTGAGAAAAAAAATCACTATGGTGGTTTCAAATAAATGTGTTGTACTTTTTCCAAAAACTTTTTGGTATTTTCCATGAAGGATAAAAGATAGGAGAATGTCTGCCATCTTCCTGCAAGTAATTGTTTTTTTGAAGAAAATATACTGTTTCCCCACTTGAAATAAAATCCTATGCATCCAATTAAAATAGTGATTTATAAAAAATCTTTAGTAAATACTAAATGTACATAAACTGAAGATCTAGTGAATTAAAGAAACTGGATATTTAGCTACACAACTATTAATGTTTGGACTTGCATTTAACTGATGATCTAAAACCAAGGTGACAGCTTGAACGGTCAGGCTCAAAACGCTTTGTTTTTATTTTCTTTTGTCTCTGCAATGTTTTCAGGACTGAGGCATTCCTTTAAAATATCCTCTCATCCCTCCACCCCTGCTGAAGACTTTAAACAAAGGTTAAAGAAGGAAAGAAATAGCGTAAGCAAATTTCAAGGGACAAGATTGATTACTACGCATCTGTCGGGTTTTTTCCCATTCTGCTAATAATCTACCCTGAAATATTCCTGTGTTGTTTTCACTGTACTGACATGTGCCAGCAGACTCACACTGAAGTTATCAGACGATATCTGAGCAATTCTTAACTCACCACTGGCCTTAAGTTAGTGACTGCCACGAAAGCCAAATGACACTGATCCTCTTCCAGTGGGGTCACTTTTATCAGCAAACTTTCAAATTGAGATGCTGGTTGTTCTTTTCCTGAATCATCAGTTTGCCCACTTCATAACATTTCCAGGAGTGGGGAATTTATTTGGAGATCTTATCAATGTCTATAAATACATGAATTGCAGGGGCCAAATGGATGGGGCCGGGCTCTTTTCAGTGGTGCCCAGTGACAGGACAAGGGGCAATGGGCACAAACTTGAATACCAGAAGTTCCAGACAAACTTAAGGAAAAATTTCTTTACTGTGAGGGTGACAGAGCCCTGGGACAGGCTGCCCAGAGAGGGTGTGGAGTCTCCATCTCTGGAGATGTTCAAACCCACCTGGATGCTTTCCTGTGCAACCTGGCCTGCTGGAGATGGACCTGCTTTGGCAGGGGGGTTGGACTGGATGATCCCCTGAGGTCCCTTCCAACCCATCACTATTCGGTGATTCTGTAATTTTCTGCAAGCATCTGCCAGGGGGATTATTTAGGGCAAGGGCTCAAAATTCATAGTAGGAGGTTTCAAAGTCAGTGCCCCAACTTGAGGCACTTGGAAGTAAACACGATATCTAGGACAAAGGCATTCCCATGCGTATGCAGAGCAATCTCTCCCTCTAAACAAAAAGAAATGTTTTCAGTTTACATCTTTCCAGTTTACATAGCATGGAAAGCTTATGTAAGTAACAAGGGAAAAGAGAAAAATTCCATGAATTCATAACAGCCCAACTAGGCACGGTATCCAAAGAGAAACCTGTCAGGATCTGGACTGGGAAGGATGCTTGTTGGGAAAGCTGACAAGTGAGACTGCAGAACTACAAAGATTTATTGTAGACCAAAATAATTCCTACGCTTGCTGAGCAAAGTTGCTGCCCCAGAGTAACTGCTCTCAAAAATATTTTCCATCATGAACTCCAAGTCCTTTTTCTTGCCCAGATTCCATCACAACAAACAGCCCAAGGATTTACACGCCTCTCACTTACCTTGTGATGACTGCCTGGTGTACAGGTCTGAGGAAGACAAGAGGGAAGGTGTGCAGCCCCCCTTAGTGGTCACAGCAGAGGGAAACTGAGGAACAATCCATCCTCATCAAAGCAGAAATACCTGGATGGAGTCCTAGGAAATGGGTGTTTCTTCAGCCCTTGGTCTGGTGGATCTGCTGTAAGAGTGGAGCAAGGACACCTTAAGTCCAGGGCTAACAGTGACCAACCTCAAACTCAATAGATTTTTCAGACACAATAAGAGACATTTTCAGAAGTGTTACATCAGTTCCTCGTAGTCAATACCAGGCTTTAAAAAGAGCAGATTTTGAAAACTTCTGCAGAGGTTTGAAATTCTCATTTTCACACCCAGGTGTCCAAAACAAATGGGACTGAATGTCATCTTCAGAAAAGACATTTATTTGCTGTCAGGCAGTTCCTGATCTGCTACTCAGCAGTTAAAACTGGCATAACCAAAAGCCACCACTATCTTGTTGATGTGGATATTTAAAAATGAAATTCATCTTATCTGACTTCAAGGTGTCTAAAAGTTAGATGACTAACCCTGAACTCATGCTCTGGCCTCCTTTTGTATTCCCTGAAGAAAACCAGACATCTCCAAAACTTCACTCTGCCTGACTGTGTGTACGGGTCTGAGGATGAGACAAACCTGTAGCTTCTCATGGGCTATAAAGAGATCACAGATAAGGAGCCCAGGCTGAGATGTCAGTGACCTATTTATAGGATTTCAATAATAAATCAGGAAAATTATATTGTCAGAGCAATAGAAATCCCAAAATAGCATCTCTATACCACTGCTCATCCCCATATCTCCTGCTGATACAGATGGTATGGAGAGGAGATGAAGGACAAATGATGGATGCTTCTGTGATAAATAGGACTCAAAAAATTGCAAAAGCAAAAGGAAAAGAAAGATGTGGCTGTATTAAAGATCACAAGAACCATGGGTGTCATAAGAGCTGAGGTTCAAGGCAGATACAAAGTCGATGTGATCAGGAGGGAGAAGGAAGGTGCCTGTCTTGTGTGGGACACTGCGACCAGTCAGGGTCCAGCCAATGGAGCAGGTGCAGAGGAAGATGTGGGGCAATCAGAGCATTGGAGAAGAAACTAAAATAGCTTTGTTTAGGCTAGGAAAAGGCTAGGGAAAAGATTGCTTTCTATAAATAAGCCAGGTAAACCTCTAGGGAAGGGAGATAGTTATTTAATCTAAAGGACAATGTTGGCCCTGAATCAAACTGGTTGTGAGTAAATAGAGGGTGGAAACATGAAGAAGGTTTCTGAGCATCACAGGAAAGATGTTCTGAAACAACTTTCCAGCCACAGCAGGAACCTGAGCACTTCTAAATCCGTCAGAGCGGGAAATTGATCTCAGTGCCAAGATATCTTCCAGATCTACATACACATTACTCATGCTTTATTTAATCTTTATTTTGGAAATGACAAATTTTTGCCCTACCTTAGAAAATAGGACTGGACAAAATCTTGAGAGACTGTGTCACTGATAACTTGACCAAAGTCAGATTCATTCACACTGATGTGAGTTGGGCTGGCATCAGTTGGCACATCCACAAGTGACATCCTACAGCTTTCTAGTCCTCCACTACCCTTATTAATGCAACATTTTGTTAATGAGTTGGGTTTTTTCTCATTATCTAGCCTTATCTCCCTCTCTGCAGTTAAAGTCTAACAGCTAATGGACTGCTGCAAGAATGATGGGATTTTTTTTTGACCTGGGAAATCTCTTTGAGAGAAATCTCAGTCAACAAAACCTATGGAAACAAAACAAAACCAGGACTAGTGACACTGGTTTGAATATAGCTGTTCAGCAACCAGGAAAACTGAGGAAACTGGGCTCAATTTTCCTGTCCTCTATTTAGCCTTTTTACATAGCCATACACAGAAATTTGGTAGTGCCAGAGGAAAAACTCACATTCCCACAAAACCTTTGGTGCACACTTTCCAGCAGCAGTGCATGAGGATAAACCAGGGTGGTCTTTTGTTTTGAGATTAATCCCATGCAATCTTTTGGCTTGGTTCTGAACCTAATTAAAAAAAAAACCCTATTCTACTCCAGTTTGCACACACTTGCATTCTCAGTGTTACAGAGATTTACCAAACTGCTTTCTTTTTGCCTCTTTATATCTGAGGTAAATTGTGCAAGAGAGGTACCAGCTTTTTACTTTGTTAATACATTGGTTGAACCGTTTTCCTGGTTATGTACAAGGGATATCTATGACTTGGCCTTAAATTAGGTGATTTTATAAAAAAGAGTTCAATTTACATCAGAATTCTTATCATGGCAGGATGGATAAATGAATAAATTCCTTTTTTTTTTTTCTCTTTCAGCTTCTAAAATAATCCAATTCACTCTACCTTAAACTTCTAATTTAATCAGATTACTGTTACCTTGAGTCATTGAATTGACCAAAGTACAGCAAACCAAGAGAAGAGCTTTTTCACAGCTGAAAATGAGTCAACTGTCCATCTCAGCCCTTCAAATCAAGCAAAGACAAGGCTTGCAGCATGCAAGCTGAGATGGGGAAAGGAGTAAGATTTTGTCAGCAAAAGCAGACTAGGACCCCCACTTACCTTCATGAATAGTCATAACCTTATGCTCCTAACTAGGAGAGTAAATATAACCTCTGCCAAGTACATCATCATCCACCTCCCTCATATATCATATCTGAACCTTCATACCCAAATCACACATCAGTGGGTGGTTATCAAGGGTTGATGAATAACCTTTCTCTATTTAATAGAAGCTCCTGCTGTGTCTCAACAGTTGCAGTAGGAGCTTTGTCCATCTCCCATGTCCTAAAATAAGCCATTTGTGAAAGCAGACAAGCACAAGAGCTGAGTAAACTTGGACACAGCTCCCAGCCAAATTATGAACATGTTGCCAAACATGGAGAAAAAGTGCATCTGATTCTTCTGTTAAGGCGTCCAAGGAGGGCCACAAAATTATAGTTCAAACTATAAACAGAATGAGTACATTTTGTTCATTTTCCTGTTCTCTGTCTAATCGATGCAATATGAAGAACTGCTATCAGTGGAGAGTTATACAATCAGATGGCAGCAATAAAAAGAACGTTAGCAAGACTAGGATATCATAGGAGGTTGACTGGAGGAAGCAGTTATAAAACAAGATCATTTATATCTATTTAGATGAGAACATCAGATTCGTGACAAAGCCATTTTGATGTCTGTCTGCCCACTTAATACTCAACTAATGGACATCTGCATCCTGGTTTACAGTGGTTGCCTGGAGAAGGAGCAGTACTGAGGATTAAATATGCACAAACATGGCTCTGTGCACCTTGGATAAGACGTGTGTTATATACAGTGACAACAAATCCATCTATAGGTGAGTTGATCTTACGTACACAAAATATACATATGCAGAATTTCAGAATTCTTTTCTGTTTCACTGTTTCCTCCTTTTATGAGACTCATGGAAGGTTTTGATTTTTGTTGTTGTTATTTTAACACAAATTGGACTACAGGTTCACAGTCTGACAAATCCATGGCACAGGGAATGCAATAAGTACCAGATGGGCGTCTCCACCAGCTGTCAGCAGAGAGCCTTTACTGTATTATCTTTTATTCTTTGGTATTTGAAAATGTCTTGGTTCTCAGATGGTCTTCAGGTTCATTTTCTTCTCTTACAGCCATCTCTCCTCTGATATCTGCAGAATGTACTTGGAAAATCTAGGGACTATCGAAATCAGAGCTGTAAAGCTTTAAAAACAAACAGACTTTTCACCTGTCTCTAATCAACCCCATCTCATGGTTTGGCTTTGATTTCCCCAGTGCAGAGAAGAAACGTATAGGATTTTAATTTCCTTGGCTCCCAAGAGCAGTATGAATGAGACTGCAGCATTGCATTCGGCTTGTGTTATTAATGGGCTCCATGCTTGCAAATGTCTCATTCAATATATTTGCTCAAAGTGTTTCCAAAAAGTGGGGGGGGGGGGGGGGAAAAAAAAAAGGGGGGAAGAAGAAAGAAAACATCGGGTTTCTAGGTTTAATGTATGTGACCTGACAGCATGAATACATTAGATCTTCTACAGAAACATACAATCCCAGCACTGTGCATTGGACCTCTAGCCTTTTTATCTTCATCTGGACTCTAATCAACGTGCTAGTGTACTGCCTGGAAATAAGCCCCATTCTCCTGCCATTCTGGCTCATACTTTCCATCCTTTTGAAAGGGTATGACATGCCTTCTTATAAAGTCCCTGTAAGTCCGGAATGTTTCTGAGCTCTCTGTTCAAGCATCCTTGAGCATCTTCCAATACTTTTTTTTACTGAATTGCTTAGCCCCCCTGTGCCAGAGCCAAGACTCACCCAAATCCTCTGCAGGCACAAGGCAGCATGGCTCTGTTGAAGGTCACATGCTGATGTCTTGCAGCTGAGGATCTCATACATCATTCTCTAGTCATAAAGAAGGTACAGTCCAATAATTCTAAACTGAGACCTACAGGATCTCAGTTGTCTTCTAAAACTTCAGGCAGGTCATGGCATTTCCCCACTTTGTGTCTGGTTTTCCATTCCCATGCTCTGGCTTATCTGCAAGCCTTTAAGTTCTTAAAAGGAAGAGCTGTTTTATATTATGCATCTGGACAGTGTCTAACACAAGAGGGCCCCAGTTTGATTAGGGTCTCTTGTGACTACCATAACACAAATACTGCTGAGAAAATGCATCTGCACCAGAAAACAGCAGTGATGCTTCTTTTCCAGTGAGCTCTTACCTTGGAAAAGTCTGGGGGATGTGGGCTCGTCAGGCAAAGGCAAGGTGGCCCAACTTCACCCATCCTGGCATGGACAACCCTTTGAAATGTCCTCACAGTGCTGGAAACCAAACTGAGCAAGAGCTGTGTTCATCTGTGCAATGCCTTCCTGTGCCTGCAGCACTTCGTGCATCCAAACGTGCCAACATATTTGCCTTCCCAAAGCAGGGCTTGCTTCTGTTAACAGCAATTAATCACTTTAGAGCTCGTCTTTTATTATTATTATGAACCCAGCAGATGTGTTTCCATTAATAGGTCCCTAAGTGAGCCTTATCCAGCATCTCTGAGACTTAATGAAGGAGATTACATGGCCTAAATAGAGTTTTCATTTGCAGCATCCTCCTATTTCTATCTGCACTAACAAGTAAGCAAACAAAATAGAGTGGGAATCTCTTTACAGACTCAGTTACAGTCCATAGGATAAACTCACTGCCAGATAATAAAATGCATCCACTAGTTTAATGTGATTAGTAAGAGCTAAAACTTGCATCAGTATTTTTACAAGGATCTGAAAGAAAACATTAAAAACAAGCACAAGTAGATGTCTTTATACTCTAGTGGTAATTCAAAGCTCTCCGCTTCCCCAATTAACCTCAATATTTGAGCAATGAGAGGGCAGCAGCTGACTCCCGGGGGAAATTGTCTCTAGAATATTGTTCAATCGCAGGGAATTTTTCAAGCGTGCTGGTTGCCATTAAAAAGTCATCACTTCCAACAGTGGCTAAGACCTAGCAAGTCTTTGGGTGCTTATAAAATAGTGTCTAATTAATGATGGTGATCAGGAGGGTTACCAAGCAGTGGTACGTGAGGGTTCTCCATGTGAGCCAGCATGACCATGTGCTGGCAGAGCTGCTCTTGGCCACATCCATGGTGGTTGCAGCCACATTAGTGCAGAATCAGGCCCAAGAAGGAGAGTGGTGTCTCCTGCTGTGTAGCTGGGCCAAAGCTGGTTCTGTTCAGCAGCCAGAGCAGCGCTGGGGTTTGGTTCCAGCTGGGATTTGTTAAGAGAAGAACGTTGCTCACACACCGATGTTTTCAATTGTCACTGGAAGTTGAAGGACCTCTCGTTTTGCTGGTCTGCAAAGTGCAAGATCTCAGGGGTGAGGAATATTGCCATGGATCAGCTCCATGGGCATTGGGCTCTGCCAAGGGGCTGTTCCATCTCCTGTCCCCCATGGGCAGGAGATCCATGAGGGGCTCTTCCTCTCTTGCTCTCTCTGGCTTTCGCTCTGGCTCTGGCTCTCCCGGGATTGCGGTTTCGGGTCGGGATTGTGGCTCCTCTGGGATCGTGATCTGGGAACGGGCCGGGCTTGGTCAGTGGGTGGTGAGCAATGGCACTGGGTGTCACTCATTTGCATATGTTGTTACTATTATTATTAGTATTATTAATTTAACATCAGTATTACATTAAGTTGTATTTTATTTCGGTGATTAAATTGTTCTTATCTTACCCTATGCATCTCCTTACCCCTGGCCCCCCAATTCTCTCCCCTGTCCCCTGGGGGTAGGGGGAAGTGATCGAGCAGCTGTGTTGACTGCCAACCCAGTGCCAGCCCAGTGCAACCACCACAGCTCCTGTGCAGGGCAGACCATCACGCTCGCCTGGGATGGGCATCCTTCTGCTGGGCGCTGCCTATGTCCAGCGGTTTGCAGGTGTCCCAGGGAAGGTGGACATCACTGCAGGTGGACATGTCCCTGATGGACCCCCCTGGTGCTGCTCTCTACCTGCTTCCATAAATAATCAACAATAAAAATAAAATCTCTGCTCTGACATGGAGCCTCTGACTTTTCTTTTCCCTGACAGCAAGGAGACACTAAGGGTAGTGGGCACAGGGCATGGCTGCTCTTCCACAGGACAAGAAGTTTTGTGAAGAGGATGTTTTCCAAAGTGTTTCCTTTGGAAAGCCAAACTCTTCAATCACTGTTGCTCCCCAAAATTATTTCTAAAACAGGATCCTTTCTACCCAAATGGCTTCCTCGCCCATTTTCTGCTCTACATTGTCTGAGGCTTATTGAAATTTCATCTTTAACTTACTTGGATCTTAAAAGCAGATAGTCAAGAGGCTACATCTACTCCTTATTCCCAGCATAAGGGAGGCAGTTCCTTGTATAATACAGACAGAAGAAATCCTGAGCATTTCACATAAGTACATAAGGAGCACCTCCACTGTATAAATGGATCATATAAGTTTAAAATCCAGAAGGATCATCTAATAAATTGTATAGATCTGTCTTCCACTGGTCTGTACAATAAAGGATATTAAAATAGGTAGTGTCTGTATCACTGGAGAGGGAGTTCAGTCACTCAGGACAGAGTATTCATTCCTACAGACAAGGTGGGACCACAGTCACATTTAAAATCACGATTGTTCTATAGACCCTGTTAACTCACAAGCATGTTTTTAGTCCTTGCACAAAATGCTTGAGGTATGAGAGAATGGAAAAATGATTAACTTTCTTTCTCACACACATCTAAGGAACTTTATCCTAAAAAAAAAAAATATATATATATATATATATAGATAACTAACAAATGATCACGTTAAAACCATCACTTCAGCAAATGTCTCTTTAAAACAAAACAAAACAAAGAGTTGCGTTTTTAATTAAAGCCCAATTAATTTGAATAAAGTGCGGAAATCACATCTGGGCCGTTGCTGCTAGAGAGCTTCTAACCACAGCATGCGTGAGGTTACGTCAAGGACTTGCTTGTCAACTTTGCTTTAACTCACATATGGGACCGAGTATGAAAGAAAACCCAAGAGTTTTTACTTTCTGCAGTAAAAGCCAAACTAACATAAAATGAGATTAATGGCAACAGCAGTGACTGCTTTCATTTCCCAATGAACTTTCTCAATAATACCAGTAATCAAGATCAGGTTGGTTTTTCTTCTTTTTTTTTTTCTTCTTTTTTTTTTTTTTTCAGAAAAAAAAACCCAAACCAACAACTTTTCATCAGAGAAAAGAAAAAGAGAGACTTAAAATACATAGACACATCTGTTCTCCCATATTATCAACATTACGTCTCTCTCCATGTGATGCGTAATGAATCATCTCAGCGTGTTTTGCTTTATAGTTTCGTACAAATCCAATTCCTGATGACTATTACTGTAATAATAATATTTTCCAATTCAACAATACCTTTCATTTTGAGTTGCTCAGTGCAAGGAACTGTAACAAGAAGTGAAGTGTGTTGAACCCATTGAAACAGGGAGCAAAAGGGAGGCAGAGCTGTAATTACCAGAATTAGAATTTGTCTTATAATAGGGAGAAGATAATGGTACATATAATTTTTTTTTTAATGCAGACATATAATTTTCACTGCATTTTGGTTAAACGAGCAAGTATTGTCATCTTCATTTGTAACGCTTAGAAAAGCAAGGCTTCTAGCACCTTACAAATGCTTTTGTCTCTTTTTTTTTCTTAAGAAGGATTAAACTAGATACATTGCACACGTTGAGCAGGTGACACCTCATCCAAGCCATTGCTGGTCCTAGGTGATGAACACAGAGGTCCTGCAACTCATCCATCTTTTGGAGGTCCCTGCTCTGCTGATAATTGAATGCCCTTGGACAGTATTTGCCTTTATGGGCTTCACTCAGTACAGCCATGGATTTTACTGATGTTCTTCATGGACCAAAATTCTATCAAATTTTCTTCTCCTTCCTCATGGCTACTCAGGAAAGTTACTCTAAGCTAAATTTACTCCAGTGAATTAGATTAACTGCAGTAAAACCCAGTTAAAATGATTTGAATTAGTAAGGATTAATGCTCCTAAGTAGACACCGAAGTCATATCTACATGGGTCCAGTCAATGGGAAACCACAAAATTTGGACCCCTACATCAGTTTTATAGGAACTGTTCATCTGATTTGACAAGAGTAATTAACAGTTGCTTGAAAGATATAGATCCTGATTCATTTGACCACATGTCTTAAATGCTGCATAAGGACAAAAGTCTCATTTGTCTTTGCTACCAAGATCCAACAGGAGCAAAAGAATGTTTTCTGCAGCAAGAAATTATAATGATGGTTCTTTATTTATTTTTTTTTTTTTAAGAGAGAAAAAAGAGCAAGAATCCTTGATTCAATTAAGTCTTAGTCATGTAAATAATTGAGAGTTTCCAGAAAGTAATGTCTTTATAGCAGGATACCAATGTAGTGTATAATTAAAATGTAAAAAATGTAGGAAGGTCGCCAAGCCTTTGATTATAAACGAGATTTTCCTAACCCACCCATGACTTGGCATTTTGATCCTGAAATTTATCAACAGGAAAAGGTGATGATTTCTTTTTTTGGACTTGAATGAAAAGTTAGTTTGTAGAGAAATAAATCTTGTTCGCAAACTTTATTTGCTCATTACAAAGGCTTTTAGTGTTTGATCACACTTTAAACGAGAAGGATTTTCTGGAAAGGGTTTTTGGTTTGTTTGATTGGTTGCTTTATACAATAACTGCTTTCTATTGTATAATATGGGAAGCAATGCACAGCAATCAACTTGTACATAGCAACAATTTAATTACAGTCATTTAATTCAGCTTTTACTGTGTTGTACCAAAATGATAACAAGACTAAGCCTGACACTGGCAGCGTTTAGCCCAGAGGAATCCAAACATATCATTGAACACTTTCTCCAGTTTCTCAACCAAGACCTTTAAGCAACTTCACTATCAAGCTCTACCCAACTTTATTATTATTTACACTCTCCTCTGATTTGGAAATCAGATAAAACCATTTACATAAGGTGATTGACTGGATCATCAGTTGTGTGTTGATATTTAGATGCGACACCATCAAGTAGAGTCAAACAGTGGGAACCTGATAATGTCCCACCTAAAACCTCTAAGTCCAGGGATAGTTTTTCCATAGACTTCAAGCACGGAATGAGGGTGAATTTTAAAATGTAATATTGTCTTTTAATTTATTACACTTTCTCTTCCATTAAAGTAGTCATTAAATGGAATATTGTAAGCAATAAATCTTCTTGCACAAAGTAGAAAGGGTGAACAAAAAGGAAAGGCTTTTTAAACTCTGACTTTTGCTTCTTCTAAAGTTCTTTCTGGTACGGTTAAGTCTTCTGGAATTGGCAGAAAGCTGAATTCATCTCTAGTAGGACTTTTCCATCTGAGCTCTTCAGTGACCTTTTCATCATGAACCTCAAGCAGCAGAAATGCCCATTGCCAATGTTCAGTGCTCAGCCCTGTCTGAGCTGCAAGAGAGAGAGTCAATCTATAATAAAACCTGTCCAGAACTAAGTGGCTTGGTCAGTTGTGAAGTTAACCCTCCAAATGGTTTACTACTGGTATTCCAGTTGGATGCTACTATGAGAAGGAATGAAAAAAATTGGCCACAAGTCCTGCCCTACTCACTGGACAGTGGAAAGGTTCAGCACAACGAAATGCCACAAATTCAAGCTTCACTTATGTTTCAAAGTAGGAGTCTCCAAATATCTGTCACCTCCAGGGTAGGGTCACAATTCATTGTCCTGTTGAACATTAATTTTTTCTTGTAGCACTGTGTGTGAAGTCCAGGCTTTACATTTAAAACCACAAATTGGTAGGATCAATTAAAAAATCCCATGGCATGGACCCTTCCTGGTTAGTCATTCATGAATTGTTGAGTCTACAGATTTTTCTTATCCAGGTGTCTTTGATACGAGGCACGCTGCTCCCTACCTTTTCATGGAGGGGTCGTGATTGCAAAGCTTGAACGTTTGCAAAACACAAGCTGTGAGACTTCATCAGAGTTTATTTGTCACCAGGCAGCTAAAAAGCAACATTATGCTTAGAAAATGAAAGCAAAAATTAAATGACAAGCCATATATTATTCAGATAGACTTCTCAAAGTGTATTTGTGTGTTTTAATATAGCACCGAGCGTGTTCACATTTTTTATTAGAGAATATAACATGCAGCAGCCTGCGATACAACAGTTCAGACAGTTGGCAGGAAAGATCCAGTTTCCATTTCTTTGAGTGCAAAATTCAGGGTGTGGAAACTTTCTACTTCCTTGGAAACTCTTCTGAAAACGGGTTTTCACTCAATTCAGCCTCTAAGTGTTTAAGAGGTGAGTGAAATTCTGAAAGTGGCCTGGCTGGTTTAGTGCCATTGGCAACCTTGGGAAGTTTCTCACTATGTGAAGGAAAAGGGTGGGGGGG
>NW_010299066.1:316-5061 GCF_000700745.2 Antrostomus carolinensis | reverse complement strand
AGGGAGTGTGGGGGGGGGAATAAAAGTGGGGGAAAAATCTACATTATTAAAAATCTAACTCAGGATTTTCAGTGAGCACCTTCTCTCTCTCTCCCTCTACTCCTTTGAAAAGCAAGAGGTGAAAATAGCATGATACTTTTCACTTGGAATTATTATTCACCCTCTGCATCAAAATTTCTACCCATGGAGTTGTAGCTTCACTTTGTGCTATTGCTCAGCACTGCTGATTCAAAGCCATTGGCTAAAGGCTTTATTTAACCAAAAAAATTAAAAATAAACCAAACTAAAAACACTTTAGAAAATTCCTATAATAATCCAAGTAACAGGCAAGATCTTGCCTGAATAAATGTCATGACTAGAAGGATATTCCCAAATAAAGTAGTAACAGGACATGGTTAACTGACCCGAAATAGAAAATCTCATAGGATGGGATTAACTTCACCCAAATTTACTGCTCCAAATTTAGGCATCTATTTAAAGCCAATTGTCTGGTGGTGGGAGATGACTGCTTTCAGAGGGTGATTCATGCCCCCAGCTCTGGATGGGGTGAATCACCCTCTGGATGCTCTTGCCATTCCCTGCTGACAATGGCAGAAAGTGGCTGATGATCTCAGGCCATGTGCCACTCCGAGATGGCTGCTGCCAAGAGGGATGAGTGCTGTGCACAGATTTTTCTGCCCCATGAGACCATTGATGGTGTGCATGCTGGAGGACTCAGGAATGCTTGTCTTTGCTGATGCTCCATCTGCCACGGTACAGTCAGGTCAAGAGCCAGCATTTTGTTACCTCCGGCATATATAAAATTAACAGCAACCTACAGAAGGCTAATTAAGGAAAGGTAATCACTGCCTAGCATTATTAATAGGTCAATATTAGCTGGACAAGAAACAGTCACTTCTGCAGCTGTTGGGTAGTGAGAGAGTCCTCCAAAGCTGGACTAAGTAGAAAAAATGCATTATTTAAAAATTGTATTATCAGTCCATCTACCAGATATTAGCAACTTAAGAGCAGGAAAGGAATAAAACTATTAATAAATTCTAATAAAGAAATAAAAGCAGCATTTCTCAGAATTTATTCAGAAAAGAAATCCTACCATCTTCAAGCTGCATCTTGTCTCTCTCTGTTTGATTTTTTGAATGGTGCCACCCATTCAGAATTGGTGAGTCAACAGTCCCAAGAAGACTTAAATATGGACAGGGCACAGTTTTGCTGGGCAGCACGTGAGTATGAAGAGATGGTTCCTGTCCAAAGAACAGATAAACTTTGAGGTTCAGCAAGGATCTTCGTCCATGGCTGAGCAGCGTGGCAACCCAGTAGGTCAAAAAGAGAAAGTAAATATGAAAATTTAAAATATTTATTTATGAAATTAAATAAATGAGAGTGAAAATAAATTTTTCAGAGTCAAACAGTTGAGCCTGTGCTCATATGGCAAACAGGAGCCAGGACAGGTGAATCCCATCTCAAAACTGTAATCCCAGGGTAAATCCCAGACCCAGCTTTCTTGTACGACCTTTCAGCAATACCAGGTATAAAACCAAGGCAATGAACAACCCATTTTTAAGCCCACTTTGCCAAACTATACGACTCTTTATTTGTAAAGTGATTAGAATGATTTGGGTTCTGGCAGTTGTAAATATAATCTAGTAGCAAGGAGCATTGTTTTATTCACAGTAATCTCACAGGTTTATTAATCTTGGATACTGGGCAGCTGTAAGACTGCCACATAATAGAGCAAACTTTTGGAATCTGTGCTTAAATAGCTTTCTCCATAGCCAGTGCTTTGATTTATTTTTGTGTGGTATTTAACAGTCATAAACTTTTATGAATTTTCTGCCTAGCTGGGTCAGTCTGATTTGTGTCTCCATTTACCTTTGGTCTCTTAATCTTGACCTAATCTCACTTTTTTTCTTTTTTTCTTTTTCTTTTTCTTTTTTTTTTTCCATTCCACTTTTAGATCTTGACATTCCTTACCTTTGGGCAACCTTCATTATACAAGAAAAAAAATAGTACTGAACAAACTAGCCTTGGGATGCTTAAAGAAATAACTCTTTTCCCAATGGAAATATCTGAAATTCCTCAGCAATACCATGAGAAACTAATCTTGAATTTGACCTCATTTTACAGGATGATTCATGGTTTCTGACTCAAGAAAAGTAAACTTGTTGATTATAGTTTAGGTGCCTTGTCTTTAATAAAGAGATTCTATTTATTTTGTTGCACTCTCTTAACTGTGTTGCCAATATATTATGAATATTAAGAGCTGACATCCACCCTGGGCAGAGTAACACATAGAAACTTGACATTTCTCACCAGTCAGCCAAAGAAGACAAGGCAGGACCCAAAGCAACGAGGATTTTGCAAAGAAGCTCTTCTGGAGCTATGCAGTGAGCAGATTCAGGGACAGCAAAGCATCGTCTCAGCTGCACTCTCCTGACCTCTGTTTCCAGTTGGCCGTGTTGGGTTTTTTTGTTGTTGTTGTTGCTGTTTTAATGGAACTTCTTGGAACAAGCCGTGCATTTCTCAGGGTGAGGCTAATGCACATGCCATAACACAGCGTGTTCAGTTGCCATGGAAGAAAATGGGGCTGCTTTTATAACCTGGGGGAGCTTTTCTGGGTACTCGCTGGGATTTATTGACCCCACTGGCAGGTCTGTACGGGGAGGTGAATGCTCTGTAATGTGAGTAGTCAGTCGTTCCTCAACCCCAGTGCTGTGTTTGTGGTACTACACCCAGATGAACATCATCTGATAGATTTACAAGAGATTTTTTTTCTTGCATGATACTTATAGTAACTTTTTATATCACACATCCCTTCAGGTGTGGGTGGGACTTCTGCCTTTTTGCATGAACGTGGCAAAACCATGCAAACCTTTAAGACCCTGAAGTCATAAAAAGAATATGAAGTGAGTAGAAAACAAATGCACACCCCAGTCTTGCTTTTATCTTAATTCATAGTCGACCTTTACACACTTTCAGTAGTTCCACTGACATCAATGGATTTACTGGCTTAAGGGAAATGAGAAGGAGATGGCTTGTCCTTGTACGTTGGCCTTGCAGTGATGGGGACACACCTCCTGAGGTGGCACCTGAACTCAGGCACGGACACCCAGAGCAGCGTGGGTGTTGTCTAAGCTGTTGCACGAGGTGAGCTTTAAAGCAGAGGCTGGCTAGGAGGGGACAAGGCTTGGATGTCTCTGCTTCACTTCTTGGGAGAGAACAAGAATATTAAATTATGAATATTTTATTATTGTTATCTAAATAAAACAGCTACGCTCGCTGTTGTCAGAATGCTGTAGCAGAAGGAAAGACTATTGAATTATTAATTCCTGAAGACTAATTAATAGGCAGGATGCTAGAAAAATCTGCAACTAGAAGTTCAAAGCCTGCATGTAGGTAGCTGTGAACAACCATCACCTGGCCTGGTCTTCCAGTCAGATGATTACACCCGTTGGCGTCATCCACACATCCAAACAATACTTAAAATAATGAGACAAACACATTAACCTGGCAATAGAGAACCTTTGTTAGCAGCAGAAGACAATTGAAAGAATTTGATTTACAGTTGATTACCAAAAAAAAAAAATAAAAATAAAGCAAAAAACCTCTTGCCAACTGTTCCTTTTAACTGAGCCAGTTCAGCACATGATACAAAGCAGATTGTCCAGACTGACACAGGCTGAATTTCTGATTTCTAGACTTGTCTTCTTTTTGACATGTGCAACTGAAATCTAATTGGCGATGTTATTTCTACAAGGTAAAGATATTGCTGTAATTAGCTGCTGTAATTGTTGTTAACTTTCTTAACTTGCTGATTCATTGCTGTGCCTTCTTCTGTAAGCAAGGTCCAAAGAAAGGGTGAGACTCCAAAAGAGCATGTGCTGGGAAAATGGAAATTGCTTTTGCTGCTGGACCAACACTGTTTTAGCCAGAGTCTTGGGTTGTGTTGGCTGCAGCTCCACTCGTCCTGCAGGTACAGGATCAGAAGGAACTGGAAATTGGAAGTGGTGGGACAAGGCAGAGGGAGGAACTCAAAACTGAGGTGGCTGCTTGTGGCCATTTGCTCTTCCTGTTGATATTTGCAACCTGGAGCTGCTCTGAGTAGCAGCCTGGTTGGCACAGTGGATCATATTCTGGATGAATAGCCTGAGCATCCCTACATGTTGGTCCGTGTAGGATGTTGAAGAGCAACATGGTCCATATCCCACCAACTAATTCTTATCTGTGCTGGAAGGAACCAGATATATCAACAAGGGCAAGTTGGCAGCTCCCAGTAGTTCCTTCCAGCCCTCTTCCCTCAAAGAGGTTTCATTTTAGAGGAATACAACAACTGAAAACCTATGTGCATTCCCTGGAAGCATTGTAGAGGTTCAAGGGATACGTGGAGAGTTGTTTAAAAGGATGAATATTGTCCTTTTTCATTCACATCCATTATCTGAAGATGACAGAGGCAAAGCTGAGAACATTTATAGCTGATGATAACAAGGAGTGAGCACCAAATTCCATCAAGGATAGAAAAACATCACCAATAGCCAGAAAATGTTTACAGTAAAGGAATAAATATTTCATATCAGAATAAATAAACTGCCAGAGAAGGGAAGAGACTGGTGCAGCTATAAGGCACAAGTTGGAACTTCATCAGCACAGATTCAAATCATCATTTCTCACCTTGTTGCTGCCTTTTGATCTGATCTTACAAAATACTGACCAACTCCAGCTTTGATGGAAGAAAGCACAGACCTGCTGAA
>NW_010299066.1:0-298 GCF_000700745.2 Antrostomus carolinensis | reverse complement strand
CTGAACCACAGCTGGGAAAACTAGAGTATTTTTTTTCCTTTTTGATAAATGTATGCTTAGTATTAGCAGAATAAAACAAATTTCTCAGGTGGTAGAAGAAGGGATTATCATCCTTTACTGTTCGTGATCATAGCAAAAGGGCAGTGCCTATGACTCAGAAACTCTGTGTACCTTGGAGTGCGTGATATAGAATCAAAAACCTATCCCTGACCCAAAGATGCTAACATTCAGCAGGCTCTTTTCTTGATAACCTCAAAAATAGGTAGAGAAATAGTCATGAGGAGTTATATTTATTTAT
>NW_010299065.1:3695-5734 GCF_000700745.2 Antrostomus carolinensis | reverse complement strand
TTTATACCAGGGGAAAACTGCCAGGGACTGGCATTGCCCACCCAGGGCAAGGGCTGCTGGGGGCAAGGGCATCACCAGGCAGTTTGGATCAGCCTTGGCTGCAGCACGGATCTTTGCTTACACCAAATCAAAATAGAAAATAAGAGAAGGGGAGGAGAAAATATGTGGTGATGGGGATGGGCTGGGGAAGGTGACTCACCTGAGGGCACGGGGAGGATGAGGTGAAACTTGGTGAGGGTTGGGTAAGAGATACTTGGGGTCTATTGGGGAGAGGAAAAGCCCTCAAAGTCTTTCCAGGACCAGGTGAGTGTCTGAGCAGGAGAGAATCAGAGAATCACAGACGGTTTGGGTGGGAAGGGACCTTCAAGCTCATCCAGTCCCAACTCCCCTGCAGTGAGCAGGGACATCTTCAACCAGATCAGTTGCTCAGAGCCCCGTCCAACCTGACCTTGGATGTTTCCAGGGATGGGGCTTCTACCACCTCTCTGCCCAACCTGGGACACTGTCTCACCACCCTCACACCAAACAATTTCTTCCTCACATCTCAGCTCCATCTCCCCTCTGACACTTTCAAGCCATCACCCCTTGTTCTCTCACTCCCTGCCCTTGGCCAAAGTCCCTCCCCAGCCTTCCTGGAGCCCCTTCAGGTACTGGGAGGCCACTAGAAGGTCTCCCCGGAGCCTTCTCTTCTCCAGGCTGAACAGCCCCAACTCTCTCAGCCTGTCCTCACAGCAGAGCTGCTCCAGCCCTCGCATCATCCTGGTGGCCTCCTCTGCACTGGCTCCAGTAGCTCCATGTCCTTCTGCTGTTGCTGACCCCAGAACCGGACAAACGCTCTTGAGAAGTCTGCCTCTCTCCAAGGCCACATGCCTTATTCACTACCCTCATGTGATATTCATGAGGAGGTGAGTAAATCCACCACTCTACCCCTCTGCAGCCACGGATAACAAAGACACCCCCCTCAAACAGAACAAGGAATCACACAGGTGTGGGGCTGCAAGGGCAGAGCTGTTGGGAGATGGAGACCCTGTGGTGCCCTGCTCTTGCAGACCATGTCAAATGCAGGTTGTGTACGAGGGAGGGTCCAGGGAGCCATGGGGCAGGATCTATGAAGGGTGAAGGGTGCATGGGGTAGGGTAGGATCTGTGCAGGGTGCAGGAGCTTTGGCATGGGGTACAGGATCCATGAAGGGTGCAGAGACCATGAAGGGGCCAGGATCCATGGGGCAGGGTCCATGGTGCAGCACCCATGATGGGTGCAGGGGTTTTGGGATGGGGTGCAGGATCCATGAAGGGTCTGGAATCCTTGGGCAGGGTTTTTGGGGCAGGGTGCAGGAACCATGAAGGGTGCATGGTGGATGGGGCAGGGTGCAGGACAACTCTCTCCAAGTCCCTGAAAGGAGGGTGGAGAGACGTGGGGGCGGGTCTGTTCAACCAAGGCCCAAGGGACAGGACAAGAGGAAATGGGCTGAAGTTGTGGCCAGGGCAGTTGAGATGGGATGTGAGGAAGAATTTCTTTGCTGAAAGGGTGGTCAAGCCTTAGAACTGGCTGCCCAGGGCAGTGGTGGAGTCCCCATCCTTGGTGGGATTTAAAAGATAAGATGCTCAGGAACATGGGTTAGAGGTGGAACTATCAGTGTTGGGTTTATGGTTGGACTTAATGATCTTAAAGGTCTTTTCCAACCACTGTGATTCTGTGATTCTGTGACAGCAATGGTAGAGTCAATGTTGAGAAGAGCTGGGATCTGAAAGATGGAGTCTGTCAGTGGAGTGATGAAGGATGGCAGGGGACAAAGGGTTGCTCCCAACCCTTTTTCTGCTCATTCTTTGGCCTTGATTACAACAGCCATGAGTAAGTCTCTTGGATGCTCTCCATGCATCTATAGTCCACAGTCACTGCTCCATGGGGCAGCTCATCAAAGAGGGCTTCAGTCTGGGGCTAAATTAGTGTCACTGCTCTCCAGGGAGCTGGGCTGGAAGTGGTATTTGTAAAGCACTTGACAAATGTGGATGCCCCCTCCCTGGAAGTGTTGAAGGCCA
>NW_010299065.1:0-3615 GCF_000700745.2 Antrostomus carolinensis | reverse complement strand
GGCCAGGTTGGATGAGGCTTTGAGCAACCTGGTCTAGTGGAAGGTGTCTCTGCTGCTGGCAGGGGGGTTGGGACTGGATGAGTTTAAGGTCCCTTCCAACCCAAACCATTCTATGATTCTATGATAAATCCCCAGGAAAAGAGCTGGAAAAGCTCCAGAAAGGTGCTTTGATTTGAGTCTTTGCCCTCCATGAGGGTGTCCTTGTTACTCACCCATCATGGGTCCAGGTCAGTTCTTGTTGCTGGGACAAAGGAGCAGCATCCAGACAAGAAAGAGAAGAAGCAACACAAGTGAGTCCGATGGGAAATCAAGGCCAGGTTGGATGAGGCTTTGAGCAACCTGGTCTAGTGGAAGGTGTCCCTGCTGCTGGCAGGGGGGTTGGGACTGGATGAGCTTGAAGGTCCCTTCCAACCCAAACCTGGCTGGGATTTAATGATTCCCATTGATGAAAGGAGCCAAAACCAGTTCCCAAAGGCGATGCCTTTGGCCAACTCTCAAGTAATATATATATATATATATATAAAGGAAAAACACAGTAAATTTCTGTAATTAACACAAAGCATGGTAGTGGTTTGACAAGTGGGGAGGCTGATGTGATTTTTTCCAAGCGTGGGAAGGGAAGAGCTGCAAAAAAAATGAGAGAAAAAGAGCTGAGAAGAGAAAAATTCATTAATTTTGGACTTAACGCTCTGTAGCATCATCATAAAGCTTTTCCTCCAGCGTGTGCAATTGGATTGATTTTAATGGGCTACTGGGGTGATGGGATTGATGTGGAGGGACTAGTTAAGGCCTGACTCTTCCGTGGCAAGCAGTCCTTTCCCCCTTGCCTTTGGTGTAAACCCGTAGTAAATAAGAGCAAGCAGCGGTGATTCAGAGGTGGGGGTGTGATTTTATTCACATGCAGCGATGTGAAAATTGCAGAGATGTTGTGAAAAACTGAAATTAATGTTGATAAAGGGCATCTTCTCCTCTTGCTCTGCTCATCACAGCCAGGTTCTTTAGCTCTCAACACAGAGAGAACGTTTTTAACCCACCATACATTGATAATCCTTCTGCTTGGTTGACTTGGTGGCAGTTGTGTTCCTGTGCTGCTCCTGCTCATCTTCATTATCCAATTTATGGTTATAATGGGTGGATAAATCACCAGGGGTACGAGTGTAGATGTTCCACCATCCAGCAGAGCATTGTCGGTAGCTTTAGATGAGATATTAGGAAGAAGTTCTTCACCGTGAGGGTGGTCAGACACTGGAACAGGTTGCCCAAGGAAGTTGTGGCTGCTCCTCCCTGGAAGTGTTGAAGGCCAGGTTGGATGAGGCTTTGAGCAACCTGGTCTAGTGGAAGGTGTCCCTGCTGCTGGCAGGGGGGTTGGAACTGGATGAGCTTGAAGGTCCCTCCCAACCCAAACTACTCTGGGATTCTATGATTGTGGAGGTCTCTTCATAGATGAGCAAACAAACTTTGTTGGGTTGTGGCCTCTGTCCTGGTTGGATCTGGGATAGAGATAATTTTCTTCTAAGTATCTAGAATGCTTTGTTTTGGATTCAGGGTGGGATTTGGGATGAGAAGAATGTTGAGAATATACTGATGGTGTTAGTTTTTGCTAAGAAAAACCAAGGATGTTCCAACTTCTCCATGTTTTGTTAGTCAGCAAGTGCAGAAGATACTTGAGGGGAGTGGAAAAAATTAACAAATAAAAAATTGGCATTTGGATATGGCAATGAGATATTCTGTATCATAGAGAAGGGAACGGAGCTGGGGAAGGGTCTGGAGCACAAGTGTGCTGAGTTCCCTTGTGGCTGAGAGAACTGGGGGTGTTGAGCCTGGAGCAAAGGAGGCTGAGGGGAGACCTTGTGGCTCTGTGCAAGTCCCTTGGAGGAGGGTGGAGAGAGGTGGGGGTGGGTCTGTTCAACCAAGGCCCAAGGGACAGGACAAGAGGAAATGGGCTCCAGTTGTGGCCAGGGCAGTTGAGATGGGATGTGAGGAAGAATTTCTTTGCTGAAAGGGTTCTGAGGCATTGGAAGGGGTTGCCCAGGGCAGTGGTGGAGTCCCCATCCCTGGAGGGATTGAAGAGTCGTGTAGACACAGTGCTGAGGGACATGGGTTAGTCATAGGGGACTGGTCAGTGTTGGGTTCATGGCTGGACTTGATGAGCTTCAATATCTTCTTCAACCAAAACAATTCTATGATTTTATGATTCTATAACGTCACATTCAGTATATAAATGAGGGTGGTCTGGAGAGCTGGGGGATCTCTAGGGGATCTCTAGGGGATCTCTGGGGGATCTCTGGGGGATCTCTGGGGGATCTCTGGGGGATCTCTCAGGCTCTCTCACTCTTTTGGGACTGCAGTTTTGGTTTCAGGATTGTCTCTACTCTGGGATCTCTCTCCAGGACCAGGCTGGACATCAGCGCGTGGTGAGCAATGGCACTGTGCATCACTTATTTGCATATTCCATTATTACTGTTATTATTATTATTATTATTTTGATATCAACTTTATTTCAAGGAGTAAATTATTTTTATCTCAACCCACAAGTTTCTCACTTTCACCTTTCTGACTCTCTCCTCTATCCCACTGGGGGTGGGTGAGCGAGCGGCTGCGTGGTGTTTGGCTGGCGACCAGGCTACAACCACCACAACATCCTAAGAAGATGTTTAAGTCCCGCAGCAGAAGGGTGGCAGTTTCTTGCACCACTTCCAGCTACTCCAGTCACCAGATCACAGTCAGATGTAAGGCACCATATTAAATTCTGTCTTCATTTCTTCTTCCTTGCTTTGTTCTGTCTCTTTATTTCAGTCTGGGAGTAGAATTATGTGTTACCACTCCCCAAGAACCCTCCACCTGTGCTTTTTCAGGAGGAACAGTTAAATCTTGTCTGGGATTTCCTATAAAACAGACAAAAAAGAAGTCACAATACTAATCAGGTCCTTCAGGTTGGTGTTTTCATGGTGACCATCTAGCATCCCTCACCTACCACAAGTTGCAGCTCTAAGTGATCCACCCTACTGCCTCTTGCAATTAATATCTTCAGTCAACACCCCTTCCTCTGGATTTTTTTCCTTCATGATCTGCTTTTTGATACTGAAGAAGAGGTTTAAAATTAGCTACATGATGTAGAAGGTGTTTTCTGTGGTACTTGTACTTTTAGGGTAACGTGGGTTGTTCTGAAGGTGCCTCCTAGAAATGCTGGTGTCCTTTGTTTGCTCTTGAAACGAGTGAATTCAAGAAGCAGAGTTGGGGGAGATGAAGGTGAGGACATCTCCTGCTGGATCACCAGAAAAGCTGAGCAGTATCTGGTGGAGGAATTTCACATGGCTGAGGTCCCACTAAAGCTGCTCTATGATCAAGGGCAGAGGAGCACTTGGGTTGACGTTCATACTGCTGTGCATTGACCACCCAGCAGGGGAGAGCCAAGCACCTGGAAGAAGCCAGGCTGAGTTATAACACATCACAAAACCCATGAGAGCTGCTCTGGAGAATCAGGATAAAGCCCAGAGAAACCCTCATTCCTCTAAACTCAGCTTGTTAGCAAGGGGAGAGGGGTTACAGCAGCAGCACCAGCCTGGGTGGCTCAGATGAGAAAGATCAACCGTGTCCTGGGCTGCACCCAGAGCA
>NW_010299064.1:0-11515 GCF_000700745.2 Antrostomus carolinensis | reverse complement strand
TTTAATGCATGCCAGACTACCTAGGAGGATCACCTCACCTGCTGCTGGAGTTACCCCAGTGCCTGCTACAGTTACCTCAAACTCTGTGACTGATAATGTAGCTACTCCATTTGCTTCAACCTTGGCAACATGCACTACAGCCTCTCCGACCCCTACAGCAGGCAATGCGGCTACTCCAAGGCCCATGACAGACACTGCAGCTACTCCGACCCCATCAAGAAGTGCTGCAGGTGACCTAGAGAACCAACACATACCAGTATCTGTTGCCCCTGTATGGAAGCAGAAGTGGACATGAAAGTCAGTACATTTACAGAGGGATGAAGAAGACGAAGCTTATGATCTGCCTAAGGAGGAAGAAGAGGATGTAAGGGGAGACAGAAATGGAGACAGTATGATAACCACCCAAACTCTAACCCTGAGTGAGCTGCAGGATATACAAAAAGATTTCACCCGTTACCAAGGTGAGCACCTCATTACTTGGCTGCTCAGATGCTGGGATAACGGGGCCAGTGGCCTGGAGTTAGAGGGTAGACAAGCCAAGTAGCCGGGATCCCTCTCTAAGGAAGTGGGCACTGATAAAGCAATTGCAAGAGGGGAACCAACCCACAGTCTTTGGAGGCTTTAAATGATGGTTGTTTGAGGAACATGTTATTTAAAGCTACCAAGATAGTTACACTGTAATTTAATATAAAACAACTGATAATTACTTATTGATAGCCATAATTAGCACCAAAGATGTAATATATTTGCTGTATAAACACCTAATCCTTCTCATTTTACATACTGATACTACTTACTTTTAACTTAAATGTAATTACATGAAACTGATAACAATCACATAGCAGCCAAAGCCTTTTAACACCATGCTTTTAATCACCTTGGAACTTGACAAGGAACCATAAAATGTAGACCATGCAATATTTCTTTCCAAAAATATCGCTCCATATCTTTTCCTACAAAGAATGTAGTTTAATATTAGGAATCATATCAAAGGCTAAAATGTCTCCTGAAACTAAAGGGATATAGATAAAACGCAATCTAGTGCTGTTGGGATGCCCAGGATTTCCTCAGATGAAACAGTTAGGCTTTAAAGTTCCAACACATTTAGCAAATTTTCCCCAGGGGAAAAACTAAATAAATAAATAAATAAATAAAAATCTTGGCAACTGAACCTGGTGCTATGTCATTCACTAACTGTTACAGCGGTTACATGCCCCAAAACCCTAACTATGATCTCAATGCAAATAATGCAGGTTTGCCTTAAAATAATGAGCCAACTTAAATCTGGGTGCACTTCTATTGAATCAGCTAGGGCTAAGCCAACATTAAATATGACCCAATGTACACAACTGACTTAAAATCTGTTATTTTATGTGCAATAGCTGCTGATTTTATGTTGATACCTTGCCAAGCAACCAACTTGGCAAAAATTGAAATGGTCTTTAAGTACAGTTTCAGTTAAATTACATTCTTCAACAAAACAAATAACAGCAAACAATAAACTGACAGACACTAGCCTCACAAATTCAAGGTATAGCTACTCAGACAGAGTCATTGCCAAATGAGTAAACTAATTTGAATTAAAAATATGGCCTAATAATGAACCTTTTCCTTGAGTGGAGGCATGCTACCATATGCCGACATAAAACACAAAAAGACGTATCTTCTCCAGAATAGATCTTTTCTTCCAACCATAAATGTAAAAAATTGGAATTTAACAGAATGAATTTTTATAACTAAGTTTTGTAAATTTGTATTGCAATGCAGAACGTTAAGCCAAATTCCCAACTAGTTCTCTTTGAAAGCTGCTATGTCTTAAGGCACTGTTAAAAGCAACAGTATGGTGATAAGGAGATCAGTAGAGATCAAAATAGTGATCCCACTTTATTGTTTTAAGGAAAACAGAGACTAAAAAGGGATGAAAAAGAGATGTTGTGGGCCTGTATCCCTAAATTATACTAAAAAGCATTTTTAAAATTATATCATTAGCTTAGTACAGATCAACCAGACTGCACAAGTACTTAAAGCTAAGCATCTAGGTAGCTGATTTGCAGTTCTAGGTGTTGGTAAGCACATTCCAAATGTCTTTTAAATTTAGTTTCAGTTTTTACATATAAGTGACATTAGCCAAAATGAATATGTTAAGCACAGAAAACCAAATATTTTCATTTCACTTCCCCAACTTTTAAAAAATTTACCAGAACTGAAAACTTTTCATTGAACTTTCACCTGTTAACTAGCAGATACAAGGTCTCTGAAGTGTGATTACAACTTAATTTCTCTGGGCAGTACATACCTGACAAGAAAAATACCTGCTCAAAGCAATCCTGTTCAAAGGACAGAGAATCCTATCTCCGAGCAGCAACAGAGAATATCAATTTTTTTTAAGAGAAAGTTCTGTCTCGCAGCTGGACACTTTATTTTGCAAGCTCATTTCCCAGCCTACATTTGCCAAACATCCTTCTGTTCCTCAAATACTTGAGACTAGATGGGGTAAAAATGTCAAAAAAATGGGTACAGAATAATGCCTTAAATTCTGGTAGCAGTAATGGGTCTAATGCAAGGCATTCGTACTGTACTGCTGTGAAAGCATGCCTCAATAAGTTGCTGCATGTTGTTATTAAAGCTCTCTTAATAAATGTCATCAGTAGAGATACAAAATTGTTAAGTTACTTGATTTAAAATTCTATTTCAACTCATTTATTTTATTTGTTGTTATTGGCTTTTATCTATAACAGTGACACACAAAATAGTCATTTACGTGATTTAGACACCTAGCTACCTCATTTTCGCACTACATGCTCCAAGAAAAGGCAAAGAATTACAAGCAACCTTGACAATTTATATTCAGTAGAGCCACCGTGTGACATCTCAGTCTGTTGAGATACATCACACAGTTACCACTGTAAGCCACTTTAAAATTATCCTACCTTCTTTCATAATGCCATGTGGGGATGGAGACATGCTGGCTTCTCTAAGTTCTTGCACCTCCTTCCATTAAAGGCCCCTACTGAGTAAAAATATCTGTCAGCCTGCAGATTTCATTGTCATCTATTTTGAATGTATTGATTTCCCCAGAGACACAAGTCAATTGATTTTTTTTAAGCTACCTTATACTTCAAAGATACTAAAGCAGCAGCAAAACTAGCCACTTTCAAGCTACTACCATATGTAAAACCCTCTATATGCGTCTGTTTCCTTTATGCTAACTAAACAGGTTTCTCTCTTTTACAAAGGAGTCTTAACACATTAGACTAGACCTTTCTTCTGAATGTGTTATAATAAGTCAACGAAAGCCAAAGAATAACCTCAGAGAATAGACCTGCTAATAAGACTTCAAGTTGACTAGCTGATTTTTCCTAATATTAATGATTGGTTGTGAATGTTCTTCACATATTTTCTCAAAATTTTCTTCCCTTTTGACTTAACATCACACAATCGGCTAGACGATATCAAGATGATAACCTGAGTATATAGCATTCACTCAGAAATTAATGGACATCTTTCTTATTCTACTTTGCTCAGCTTGCATCCTCTTAGTATACTCAGAATTAAATTAAGACCTCAACATACAGTTTTTTAAGTGAAAAAATAAAGTCTTGTAGAAAAGGTAACAATAAAAATATCATAGATCAATATATTAGTCTATTTCTCTGAAACAAATGCTGTGAAGTTTTGAAGTTTCATGAGGTGACACAAATGAACAGTCATCAGAACTTTAAAGTGAAATAAGTAGCTGAAAAGAGGACTATTTGGTTTTTAGCTCCCTTTCAGTATCTGTTAATAAATCCTTTGAGTTCAGGAAATATAAATAGAAGAATTGCATTTTTAAAAATACCTATATATGTATATATTTTGGGTAAAATTTGGCAGCAAAAACTTAGCAGACCACCACATTACTAATGTAGCACATTTTCTCATTCACATTAATTCATTTGTGCCTCTATCACCAGAAATGCTGGAATACCATATTTAATTTTTGACAGTACCTTCTGCAGCAATACATGTTAACCCATCTCGGGATTATGATTTCACTAGTAGGAGTTGTGAAAACACTATTAAATAGTAGTAAACATACCTAAATGAAAGAAAGAGCTGATAGAAGACAACATGGGCACGTGTTATGGTAACAACCACATTCTCAGTAGTCAAAAGTTGTCTCATTTCTAACACTTCTGTAGGAATACAGCAGTGCATTGAGGGTCTCAATACTTTTTAAGGAGTCCAGTATTCAAGATCTGTCAGACTGCCAAAAAAAAAAGTAATTTTCAGCAGCAGCTGTGCATGCTGTCACCAACTAATATCACACAAAATATTAAACCAATGGCAAACATACTTTTTGGCTTTATTATTAATAGATTACTGCAGGGGATGTATGAATGGGAGCACATTCTTCTATGATGACTGGAGAGAAAAGCACGAGAACAAAATATAAAAGCAGGTAATCCACCTCCTGGTATTGAAAAGTCACTGTGCTGCAAAATAGATATTCAAAACCCGGTTTCTATATAGCAGAGAGAAGATAAATTATTAGTATATTTTAGTAGCTGTTTTACAATTGTGGGTTATTAGAAGAGCAAGATGTACAGTACAGTTTACTATTAACACAACTCTTTATCTTCTCTGTCACAAGAGACCGTTGAGTAGTATTGAATCAAATACATAGTTTACAATTCAGCAGACATCTATGGCAATATAACTCCACTGTAGTGCCAAGAATTCACTGACAACTGCTGACACTTCCTCATTTACTGTTCGCATGATCTGGAATTCACAAAGTCTTAAAGACTCTTGTAACTAATGAACATCGTCTTTGATCTCCACGAAATTACTAAGGCGTGTGTAGAAATGGGGTTTGTAAGAATCCTTACCCACTTGGTAGAGAAATTAATTTAGTGATTATATTACCTTTTTTTTAAAAAAAAAAAAAAAAAGAAAAAAAAGAAAAAAAGCATAGTTAAAATCTCAGCGAAATAGATTGATCATCATCCATATTCAGAACAGCATGAAAGACCTTTTCTTGATGATTAAAGAAAGTTCCATGGATGCATTTGCAACCTGCCATACGAATTCATTTCAGCATATTGCACCATGACTTATTCTTTTATAATCTCTACGAACATCATTTGTCATCCATTTAGGTCTCAAGCCTTCCAAAACTGACAAATCTTTTCTCCTATATTGCTTAGTACTACTGAAGGTATTTAAAAAAAATAAAAAATGCAGCATTAGTTTTTTAAGCTGTTTTATATCTACACCACAAAGCAAGAAGATTGCTTCACTGAGTAACTTCTTAAATTTGGGTTCATGTTTCAAATATTTCCTAGTATTGACTGAAAGACCTCGTCTTCACTTATGACATCAATAACTATTAACACCATAGTTTGAATACAGTTTTCCATAACATCATAAACCAACAGAGAACAGATATCTCCAAGTGGTTACACACGCATATTTGAGTTCACAGGATTAATTCACTCCTCAAAATATGGAAAGCATTAAAGCTTCCTGTGAGGTATTTTGAGTCATATAATAATATCCTGCCCAAAACTCTCTCTTCATTTACTTTATTTATCTATACAACAGCCACAATAAGAGTCATGACAAGCTCCTGATTTCATGTAAAGTCTTCATAGGTAACTGGGTCTTTTCTGTAACCCTGAGGAGTCAGAGCACCTGCACACAACATTTACCATGTTAGAAGCTCAATGGCCCACAGCATTGTGAGAGAACACAGAGAGAAACACTGGAAAGCTGAAGTCCTAGTAAGTTCCAAGACCAAATTCTTAAGTGAGCTTTACCTAAGTCTACGTTACATATATAGACCCTCGTTCAGCAAGCAATTTCTACAATACCAGTTTTGTTCTAGTATGGGAAACTTTATGGCCATCACCACTAAAATCTCTTTAAAGCAAGCAGCAGCAGGAGGAAAAAAAAAAGGACTAAAATCAGTCTGTGAAGCAGCACTGACTATTTGTGTTTTACTGGAATAACAATTATTACTTATGCTTCGCAAATTTTAATACAGTCGTCTTTTGCTTTACAGTGACTAAAAGCCTCTAGATGTTAAAAAAAGAAAAAGACTTCAGCATTTTTTACTTAATCAAGTCCTACATAAGTAAACACCAAAAGCTCTGGCTATTTTAAAGTAAGAATGATACTAACCTCATCAACAATAGTAGATGAGGTTAAAATTTTCTAGTGACAAGCTTTGTTAGAAGACTGCTAATTTTTAAGGAAAAGAAAAAAAAATTTACAGTACTATGAGGGTGTCTTCATTAGCAATACTCAGCTGCTCATCACAGCATTATTTTGGACACTGCAAGATTGCCAGAGACTGGAAAATCAAACTGTTCGCTACATCAGTTCTTAACCAAGACTAGGAGATCACCATATCTCTAAATCAACAGTAGTAAGAGGAATTAGCACAAACATTTGTTGTGCCATAGACAGTTGCCCAACTCCACACCCAGAGGAAAACATACCTTAAAAAAAAAACCCAAACCAACTAGTAGTAAAAACTACTAAAAGATCTCTGTTACACAGAATGCCCTTCCCCCTATACAAGAATAAACATGCTTCATTCCCCCAGAGACAAAAGCAAAACCTCCAGGCACAGAGAAGCAAAAAAGAAAGTGAAAGAAACTTCCAAGCCTTTCTTTCTTCGTCATGTACAATTACTAATAAATAGCACCTGGCAGCCTCCCTTTTGTCAGGAGCACTCATTAGTTTCACCTGAAGGCCATTTCTGTCCCACTACAGCACTAGGCTATTAACTGCTGGGTGAAACAAGTTACTTGCTTGAAACTAGGATGTAGTTTATTCCTTTCTTGCTAAGTTTGGTGTATAGAATATGTTCTTTCAAAGGCAAGCACTTAAATTTTGAGACTGAGTTTAGCTAATAAGATAATGAACAGAAAGAAGGGTGGTTTTCTGATTAATAAAATAAAAACATTGTTAACTATGTAGTGCAAATTCTCAGGAAGCTCTTTCCCCTATTTATTTCTCTCTGTATCAGGCAAGAAAATGACCACTGGATGGTATTTAATGTTACTGAGCTGGGATATGGATTGGCTACAGCCAATTGCATTTCTTGCAATAATAGCCTTTTTTATTCCAAGTGAAGTACACAAGCTCAATGCCTAAGTCTCCTTTTAGCATTATTCATTAGACTTAAAAGAAAAATGCAAATGATAGCCTCATATTAGATCTTCCCCCTTTTCATATTTGTTATGTTCTTTCCTTCTTTTCAGGAGTTATATTACCCAAGCACACATCTCTTTTCCTGCTGCTGCTGCCATTAAAATTTACATCTTAGTCCCCGAGTGCAGTATAGCTACAAGAAAACCCAGGACACACTTTAGGCAGACTTAATGTAATCAATGAAGTATTATAGCATTGCAAACCAGTGTACCACAGGATTAGGTATCCCATAATATGCTCCAGAAAAACCAAAGCTCACCCACAAGTGCCATGATTTCTTATAAATGAAACTATTTGGGAAATTTTGTAAGATTTAAACATGAAGCGTATCTATACAGTACATTCAGAATTCATTACAATGATGACCATCAACTACATAGTAATGTAACAAGTGTGCTTTTAACAACAACCAATGGAGTAAAATACATAGATGAACTTTTGATCAAAGTCCTAACATTAATATTACTGTGATTTACACACACATACCCACCCCCTTGGTTTGGAAACCTGCTCAGAGAAATCTGCTTTAAGTCTGCCCTTAAGAAACACACTTAGCCTCTTTTGCAGTGTGAAAGAGGTCACTAAGGAGGATTGTTATTAATAATTTTCTTCCAGGAGACACTCCCAACATCACTAATGCTATTCATTTGCTCACAAACTTCGTACTTATTATAGAACTTTTAGATACTTATTCTTCAGTACAGCTAGGAAACAGATTACTCTGCTTGAAATCAGTGTAATTACAGAGAACCTGGCAGGTTTGGTATCCTTTTCTTTCCTGTTAAATTACAGTCATTAGCCTCAAGTTGGACAATCATGATTTGGCAATGTAATATCAGCAAAACTCACCTTTAAATAGGTCTGGTAGAGCTCCTATAACTGGGTATTTATCAGATTGCTGAGTGTGCACTCTAACAACTAGCTTAAATTCTGCAGGCTATAGTACCAGTTCTTTCCTTGGCTTGCCCAGTACTCTTCTTGAGCATAAGTCACCTCTGTCTGCCATCTGTTTGTGTAAATGAAATTTTGCAGCACAACTCCCCAGTGCTGCATGTTCAGACCTGATCTTCCAGACTCATCAACAAGGATATCCTCTTCTGGTGCTGTGCTTTGGGTTTTCAGTTAATTATTTCAAAGACCTATGACAGCTGAATCAAACAGTACACAAACCTTGTAAAGGTTTCCAAGAAAACACACTGTGCTCTAAATAGTACAAGAGAAAGATACAAGTAAGTAAAGCAATAAAACACTTCCACACATCTCTTATTTAATAACTAATGTGAAAAATCTAAAAGTAACCATATCCAGAAGGCATTTAGCTACCTAACTTCCAGTAAAATCAACGGGATTTAGGTACATATGTGATTTTGAGAAGGGAAACTTATTATAATGTGTCTAAATATTTTTTTTTTAATTGGCTTTTATTCACTTATAAAAACAGGACTTAGTTAAATCATTATTACCAGATTCTACATGTAGTGAAAGCCTGTAAGAGAAGTCAAACCTACAAAGGCATTTTAAGCATCTGATTCCTATTGAGTCAATGAGAGTTAGGAGCCTATATAACTTACTGCATGAGAACATACAAAGGCATTTTAAGCATCTGATTCCTATTGACTCCTGATTCCTATATAACTTACTGCATGAGAACATAAACACATTTTAAATACATGCTTTTTCAGAAGTTATCAAATATAAAATTGCCATTTTAGAAGCTTAGACAGAGTTCATTAAAATCAATTATATCTGAGAGCCTTGATGCAACAGGAAATGCCTCAATTTATTTCATGGCAGTACAGACACACCTTTGGGTATTACAAAAACAAGAAAGCAAGACTGTGATGCATCTCATTAAATACCTTACACTGTGTTTTGTCTGGAGATTTTGCAGCTCAAAACTCTATTATATGGACAGCCTGAATGTGCAAAACATACCTGTAAGACTAATATCCAAGAAAACTGTATTAAAAGCTTAAAAAGTCACCTTCAACATTTTATAAAAGTTGAAAGTCACAGTATTATCTGCACTCTGGAAATTGCTTCAGTGCTTAAGATTACTGGAAATGAGAATGTGAAAGGTATAAGAATTATGTAGCATTCTAAAGAACACATGAAGATGAAAATTGTTGCAACACAGGGTAGCATTTTCATCAGAAAGTTATATTTAATGGACTCAAGTCTGAAATATTAAACTCATATGAGATATCGTACTTTCACATTATTTCATGGCATCAGACCTAACCACTCCCCTTGACTTGATGAATCTTATAGAATTACTGTCAAGCTATATTTGGCTGCAAGATCTGTTTATACGAAGCTGATTTGTAGTTTTGCTGCTAAGTAAAAAGATAAATCCGTCTGCTGTCTTTCATATCATCTTTTTATGAAAGCCTGCCAGATGAAGCCTACAGCAATTTTTTAGAAATCTTTCTTTGGCTGTTCCATTTTCAAATATCAAACGAGGGTTTTTCAGCACAGCCCACTGAAGCTTCTCTCCACTGAGGTTATAAGACATCATTAATTTTTAGCTCTAAAGCCTACACATGCAAGATGGTCACATATTCAAATGCTCATCAGCCCCCTGCTTCAAACAAAGGTTATGGTGTCAGAAATGTTATGAAAAAGTTCTTACTATATTGAGTGAGTTACTTTAACCTCATTCAGAAGAGCCTATTACTTACAGCCAAAGAAGGCAGACAGGATATTTCACTTCTTTAACACTCAGTATTTTGGGTCTGTTTAATATTTCAGGGCCTGGCTTCTTCTGTTGATAAACATTTTAAATTCTAGACTGGCAAAGCCTTCAAGTTAACATTAAACACACTCCACAGTAAGAGGTACCTGTGTTGTTTCAGTACAGCATGGAGCCACCTGTGGGAAACTGAAAAGGGATTCTATTAAGATGCCTAAAGCCATCCTCATCTGCGGAAGCTCGTGGCTTCTAAAAAAATAGCCTCAGATTAAGGACTAAAATAAAGCTAAACCTGAAATGTTCATCTGATTAGAGGACAGGAGCAGGCACACTGAGGTCGCTCAGGAGAGTAGCCACCCAGCTCTGCTAACTACCTCAGTTGCTCAGTTTTACAAGACTCCTGATAGTATTTACAGATAATAAAACATCATTGGCACGGGGAGATGAAGTGCGACTTCTGCAGACAATGCTAACTAGAAATTCCACCTTTGCTGTTCATTAAGAAGATACTAGTACTGACAGAGCAACAGATTTTTTTTGTGAAATTTGGATTTACATCACAGGATAAAATTTACAGTAATATCTGGCACTAGGCTGCAGTTTAGAGTTTACATTTCATTCAGAGAAGTACAGAAGGTTTGGGCATGAAGCCATAAATTCATAACAATCCTAAATAATGTCACTAAATACTAAATTTTGCAGTAAAAAAATGCACATCTTGCATGATAAAATGAAAGAGTGCACCAGTGAAGCATGAACCATCACGTTTTGACATTTAATTTAACAGAACATTGAGAACAAGAATGCTTATAATGCTGGAAGCTGATATTAAAGAAACAAAGAATTTGAAAACTTACGAAGACAAAGATACAATCAAACAAAAAAAAAATATGGTGACTTCAGTGCAAAGAAGTGACACAGTGTACAACTACAACGGTACTCAATAACGCCTATCAGAATGGACGCATCAAGAGGGCTACTCCACTAATTCACAGCTTTGTGACCCTAGATACATGGTCTCTGGGAGGTACAGACAGCTCCTTAAGCCTCTAGTGGTAAAAAGTCGCTGTTGCACTCCAAAAGGCTTTAGACAGGCAACATTCCAAGATGGTTTTAGACAGAACAGTTGACTTAAATCCCCTTGACTTCTGGAGGCAGTTGGTTAAGACATGGTACTGTTGCAATAAAAAGCCTAGTGCTCTCTGACAACAACAATGCAAATCTCCAGTGACAATATGAAACCTGGAAGTCCCAGTGACCTTAGAAGGCACTTAAAAATGAAATGATGTGAGTTTGCTGAAGTTTGGTTAAAATGTACAGATAATACTATGCCATATACACGCTTGCTCTTTTTTGCTACGTTTGTTAACATTAACTTGGAAGGGAGATATAGAAAATGTACAGTGCTCAAGCCGTTGCAGTAGACTGGGGAATGGGACAGGCCAACTGTCAGGGTGACAAGTCTTCCTTAGCTACCTCCCATGACTGAAACCAGAAGGTCAGACACCTCAAGGGTATGCAGAACTATAGGAGGTCCTCTTGCATACCTCTGGGGATACCTGGATGCTCCACTCCTTTCTCCTCTCTTAGTTTCACTAAAGGGAAATCATGCTTGACCAA